>NW_007731018.1:60643-80419 GCF_000696425.1 Galeopterus variegatus | reverse complement strand
AAAGGCAGGGACACTGCCCAGCTAGGCTTGAGGTTACCAGCCTTAACCAGTGCTGGGCTGTGCTAAATGGATACATTAATAAATTGCTATGGGAACTGGAACCTCTAGCCTTTAATAAAATTTGTTAAACTTACAGAAAAGTTGGAAAACTTTATCCTTTACCTGGACTCAGTTTAACATTTTGCCATAGTTACTCTCTCTGCGTGTCTGTGAATATAGTGAGTATATGTATATTATTACAGATACATGTATGTATATGTATATAAAATATGTGTGTGTTTCAAATTATTTACACATACATGAACATATATTTTAAATTATTCATATATGTAGATATATGAATATATATGAATTAATATATCCGTAGATATATATACATGAAACATTTGAAAATAAGTTATGACCATTATGACACTTCACCCATAAATCACAATACTTCAGCACTTATCTCCAAGAGCAAAGACACTTTGTGATCATAAAAAATATATATATATATATATATATATATATATACGAGTGTACTTCAAAAAGTTCGTGGAAAAATAAAATTAAAAGATAATATAAATCTTTCCATGAACTTTTTGAAGTACCTCGTAACTGGTCTCTTTCCCTGGGTCCTGGCACAGAGCTCCTAAAGCCCTTGCAGTTTCCTGAGCAGTAAGGTGTGCTGGAGCATCCTTCGTTCTAGCACTTGGCCTTTGACCCTGCTTCCTGACACAGAGCCCCTAAATTCCTTCAAATTCTCTGGGTGATAGGAGCGTCTTTGGTTCTAATGAGATGAGTCTTGGTGGGCTCCTGGAAGGGGGCTGGTCACCAGAAAGACCAAGCCATGATGAGAAGCTTAGGAGTTCCAGCATATTCCCCCATCCCACGCTCCCATCCTCAGGAGAGGAGAGAGATGAACTGGAGATGGAGTCACTAATCAATCATGCCTGTGTGATGAAGCCTCCATAAAAGTCCCTAAAAGATGAGGCTTGGAGAGCCTCTGGGTTGGAGAACACGTCCACGTGCCGGGAACGTGGCGCACCCCAGCTCCACAGGGACAGAAGCTCCTGCACTTGGGACCTTCCAGGACTCGACATACGTATCTCTTCATCTGTATCCTTTATCGTATCCTTTATAATAAACCAACAGACATGTTTCCTGAGTTCTGTGAGAAGTTATGGCAAACTCTGGAAACTGAGGAGGGGGTCATGGGAAGCCCCAATTTGTAGCCAAGTGGGACAGGGTGTAGGCAACCTGGGTCCCCACTACTTGCAATTGGCGTCTGAAGTGGGGCAGTCTCGTGGGGCTGAGCCCTCAATCTGTGGGGTCTGTGCTAACTCCGGGTAGATGACATCAAACCTGAATTGTAGGACACCCAGCTGATGTCTGGAGACTTGGAGAACTGCTTGGCGTGGAAAACCTACCCGTTTGGTGCCAGAAGTGACATGTGTGGGAGCGTAGAGAGAGAAAGAGTTTTTTTCCCCCCTTTTTACTTGTGTAACCTCAATATGATTATTACACTTGAAAAGATAGCAATCATTTGAAAAAAACAATAAAATACCTAGTTTATGTTCAAATTTCCTCACCTGTCCTAAGAACCAGGGTCTAGTTCGGGCACACACACCACATTTGGTTGTTATGTCTCTAAGTCTTTTTTCTTTTTCTTTTCCATGACATTAACTTTTTGAAGAGGGCAGGCCAGCTGTCATTTAAAACGCCCTGCATTCTTGCCGTGTAGTATAGTGTCCTTGTGGCTGTTGTATGTGTTCTTCTATCCCCTGTATTTCCTCTGAACTGGGAGTTAGGTCTAGAAGCTTGGTGAGATTTCTTTGGCAAAAACACTTCACAGGTGAGGGTGGGGCTTCAGGCTGCACCACAGCTGGTGACCTGATCACTTAGTTAAGGTGTTGACAGGGCGATGTCTCCATATTAAGGCCACTTTTCCCTTTGCAATTGGTTATCTGTGGGGAGATGCACTGGCATTGTGTGACTGTCTTGTTTCCTAACAGCTTTTTACCCGATGACGATTTGGGACTGAATCAGTTATTACATTGAGGCTGCAAAATGGAGCTCTGCCATTTGTTGTACAGGCCGTAGCTGGTGATGTTCCATAAGGAACTTGGCTTTCCATCCCCAATTCCCACCCACTGGGAAAGTTTTCTCATCTCTCTGAGCCTCTTTTTCTTTGGAGGGTTTAATCTCAGCTCTCAAAGATGTCGTGAGACTCAGTGAGGCAAAGCACAGTTTATCAACCATAAAGCTCTGCGTTTGCTTCTGCAGACTGGGGAGATTTGCAGCAGATACACGCTGGCCCAGGGGCTCCTGTCGAGTGAGGCGCGTTGGACACCCGGCCTTAGTGAGTGCTGCTTGGAGGACGGAATGAGAACCTAAAACACGGATTTCCAGGAGGGACAGCGGGACATTTTTTAAAAGGGCAAAACTGCATTATACCTAGAAAAAAATTTATTCTTTTCAAATAAAAAAAAATCTTGAATCTTACATTCTTTGCCCTTATTCCCTTAGGCTCCGCTGGCCTTAGCAGCCATGCCTGTGGTTAAGACAGCTGGACCCACCTCCTGCTTCTTCAGACATCACTGTCCATGAAGTTGGACAATGGTTAGAACAGTGGCTCCCAAACAGGGCAATTTTGCTCCCCAAGAGACATTTGGCAATGTCTGGAGACATTTTTGGTTGTCACAAATGTGGGGTATGGGTGCTACTGGTATCTATTGGTTAGAGACCTCCTAAACATCCTAACATGCACAGGACAGCCCCATGACCAACACCTGCCCCCAAATGTCAATAGTGCTCAGTTTGAGAAACCTGGAATAGAACAAGAAACATTCTTATTTAAAGGGAAAAGAGTGAAAAGGCTGTGCAGGGAAAATTAGAGAGGGGTAGAGATATTGCCTTTCTTGGAAGAAAATTGCTGAACGAAGGGGAAGGTTGGGGCAATGCACACCCCAGCTTTAGACCTCAGTTCTCTCCACTCAGCTTCTGGAAGAGGGGTAGCCAGGCATTTGCTTTTCTCCCCAAAGCTGGAAGCTGCCAGGCAACTGCAAACCTTGATTCTGAACAGCCACGTCTCCTGGGATTCTTTGTATCTTCCTAAAGGTCTTTCCCTACTTTGCTCAGGCTGACAACGGCACACAGGGCTGTCCCCCTCCCACCCTGCAGGGCCCTGACTTATTTAGCACATGGGGCATTTGCACCTGAGCCTGAGCTTATGCTCCTTTGTAAGTGGTCTTCATACGGTGCCTCTTGGGATAGATAGGTGGGCTGTCACCTATTCTCATCTCCTGCACAGAGCATCCCTTAAACTTTTAAATCTGCTTCTGCCATTTGAGGCTAGTTGGTTTTTTTTCTTTCTTCCTCTCAGTTGGTGACATTATCAATTGTGGGGCAGTGGTTCCCATTAGCATCTTGGAAGATTCTTTCCTATAAAGACTTTTTTCTCTGTGTATGTAGACAGAATTAAGAACTGTCAGGCAGGCCCAATCTACAATGTTTAATGATTTTGAACTTTAGGTGGTTTTTTTTTTTTTTTTGAATCACAATTATCTTAGATAATTAGAACCTCATGAAAATGGGTGAAAGCTAAAATAGTTGGCCATTTCCTTCATCTAGGGGGAACTCTCTTATACCTCTTCTCTCTAAAAAGAAATCTTCCTATGAAGAAAATATGTTTCAAATATGTTTTCTTGTATGAAAATTGAGAGATTTATTCCACCCTTTCCCCAACTAGTCAGTGCATTTAGAAGTAATTTTTTAGGTTATAAAAATAGTGGATAAGCCACTGAAATTTCAGAAAATATAAAGAAATAAACTGAAGAGAAAAATTACCAATAGTTCTTTTACCAAAAGAAGTCACCAGTAACACTTTATTTTACTTCTATGTAGCTTTTTCTCTATGAATAGTATTTTTGGATATAACTGCAATTATACTGCTTTCTAAATTGTATTACTATTTTTAAACATTAAGTCATAAAAATTTTTCAAAGTTATTACAAACCCTTTGTAAAATAATTTTGTATTGTTCTTATTTTTCAAGTGTACTTTTAAAATTTATATACTGCTGGTGATAAAATTCTCTTGGTTTTTCTTTATCAGCGTGTCTTAATTTCACCTTGTTTTTTGAAGAATATTTTTGCTGAATATAGGATTCTTGTCTTTGAGAACTTTAAAAATAATTTTCAACTGTCTTCTGGTCTGCATTGTATTGGATGTGAAATCTGCAGTCATTCAAATTGTTGCTCCACTATGTGTCATGCACCATTTTTTTCTGACAGCTTTCAAGATTTTTTCTTTATCTTTGGCTTTCAGTAGTCTGATTATATGTATCTTGGCATGGTTTTCTTTGAGCTTATTTGCTTGAGGTCTCCTGAGTTTCTTGAATCTGCATATTTATGTCTTTCACCAAATTTAGGAAGTTTTAAGACATTATTTATTCAAATGTTATTTGCATCACACTCTTTCTGTGTCTCCAATGGCATAAACAGTAGGCTTTTGATATGTTCCATAGGACTCTGAGTTTTCAAACTTTTTTTCTCTCTGTTGTTGGATAATTTCTATTTATCTATCATCAAATTAATTGACCCTTTTCTCTATCATCTTCTTTCTGTTATTGTGCCTCTCTAGTGAGTTTTAAAATTTCTGGCATTGTATTTTTCAGTTTTAAAATTTCCACTTGGTTCTTTTTTATTGTTTCTATTTTTTTTGCTGATGACTTTTAATTTTTTATGTGTTTTAGGAGTGTTATCCTGACTCCATTGAGTATGATTGTCATACCTGCTTTAAAGTCTTTCTTGGATAATTCCAACATCTGTGTCATCTTGTGGTAAGTATGTATTGGTTATATCTTTTCCCTTGAGAGCTTTTGAGATTTATCTGGTTCTCTGTATGTTGAGTAATTTTGGATTATGTCCTGGATATTTTGAATACTATTTAATATTATAAGACTCTGGTTGCTGTTAAAATCCTTTGGCTAATGTTGATTTTTTTTTTTTTTTAGCAAGTAGTCAACCTAGGGTTAGATCACAAGTCCCTATGCATCTTCTGTGGGCTGCAGTTCTAATATCAGCTTAGTTTTCAAAGCCTTTGTAGTGCTGTTTGGATATGTCCTGCATGGGCACCAGCCAGGGTCCAGACTGGGACCTGGACAAGTTCTCAAAGCCTTGTCTGTGCTTCTTTGTGTCAGTTCCATACATACACAGCTCAGAGACAATCCTGGGACTTCAAACACATATTTAGGGGCTCTCTTCCTCTAGCTTCTCCCCTCTTCCTGATTTTCTCCAAACACTCCAGCTCCCAGGGGCCTCCTTTCCTGGGGCTGTAGCTTGAAATCTGTGTTTTGACACATTTCCTGTGATTGGGTTTACCTTGGGACAAAGAAGCTACAAAGAGAGAGAGAGAGAGAGAGAGAAAATAACACACATCCCTCCCACTTCACTCTTTGGACCACAGGGACTCCTTTTCCAAGTCCTCTAGTCAGAGGAAAGACTTTCCTCAGAATCTAAGTGCTTGTATGGCTGCCATGACCACTGGTGCTACAGGATGTCAGCTTCATGACTAGGACTTGCCTTCGGGAAGGGCTGAGTGTAAAAGGATGGAAAAAACAAAACCAAATGGGAGGTCCCCCATACTGCGGGAGCTGCCTGTCTGGTTCTGTGGCCAGAAAGAGAGGGTTTCTCTTGGAACTCATTCTGTCCACATCTGCCACACAGTTCCAAAATCTGGCTGCCCTAATGTCTCAACCAGGAAATATGGGGTGGGGGCGGGGGGCTAGGACTCTCACTACCATATCTACATTTGTTTCAAGTTTTTATTTTCCTCCTCACTCTGTTATTACTTATCTTTCAGAGTATTCTGATAGTTATTGTATGTATTCTATCCTGGGTTTTTAGTTGTAGTCAGTGGGAGAGATAGGGGTGGAGTGTACCACTTAGCCAGAATCAAAGCCTGTAAAATTCTTTTTCATGGCTGCATAATATTTCAGCAAGCATGTGCCATGATTCCTAGAATTTTTCTCCTGTTGGATTATAGAGCATTTCTGTTTGTTTTCATTATTATAAATAAGCAACAAATATGTTCCTGCATTAAGAATTGTTATCTTACAATAGATATTTAGGAGTGGAATTACTGAGCCTAATAATATAAACATTTTTAGATACCTGTGCTTCCTTCTGTCTGGAGTATTTTCTGCCCCATATTTTCTTGGGAATGGGTCCCTCTTTCATTAAACTCCTCAGGAGGCACCAACTCTTCTGCCACCTGCCGTATACTCATGATCACATCGCCCAGTTTTAATTTCTTTCTTTCCTTCTTTTTTTTTATTAAAAGATGACCCGTAAGGGGATCTTAACCCTTGACTTGGTGTTGTCAGCACCACGCTCTCCCAAGTGAGCCAACCGGCCATCCCTATACAGTGATCTTAACCCTTGACTTGGTGGTGTCAGCACCACGCTCTCCCAAGTGAGCCATGGGCCATCCCTATATAGGGACCCAAACCTGTGGCCTTGGTGTTATGAGCACCACACTCTCCCAAGTGAGCCACGGGCCTGCCCTCCTGTTTTAATTTCTTTGTGGCTCATTTGTCATGTGTTATTATAATGTCACCCCCTCCAGTACAGAGATTGGTCTCCTTCATTCTTCACTGTATCCCCAGCAGCCAGCACAGTGCCTGGCACATAGAAGATGCTCGTAAGTATTCGTTGAACACATTATGCAGCATAGTGTTTAAGCATATGTGTTCTCAGTCAGACTGCCCAGGTTTGGATCTTGCTCAGACCTGAAAAGCTTGTTGAGGAGTGTAAATGATTGTGCATGAAAAGCTTAGTGCCTGGAGCACAGTGGGCATTCAGTGAGTGTTAGCGGTTACGTGATATCATCAAATTGCTACTTCCATAAAATGGGGCTAGTAATGAGTCTCCCCTCTTCAACATTCAAAAGAGAAGGGTTGTGAGAGCACCTTTGTTAGGTAGGAAGGTGTCATTAAAATCTGAGGCATTACATCTATTATTATGTGTACAAAATAGCAAGAAAACTTTACCTAGATGGTGAAGCCCGTTACAAGCCTCTGTCCAGAGCAGCAGTTAGAATCAAGCTTCTGTCCACAAGCTCTCTCCAACTCCCTGATCTCCTAGCAATGTTTCGTTTTGAAAGAAAGTGCTGAAAAAAGTCCAGGCTGGATGTAAGAAATGACTATGTAATTTAATTATTTTTAATAACATTAAAAATGTTAGTCATTGTAACTTTCCTTCCTGTGCTTGAGTACATCAAAGCAGATCCTTGGTTAGAAATGGAATAAAGGATCTTTTCTATCGGCTTCTCTAGAGAGATATTCCAGGGAGACACATGAACGTTCTGAATATTCTGGCATCTGGTGATTGTATAGATCTATTTTCATCTCCCTCGCTCCGTCTCCGCCTTCAGCACTTTCTGGATGTCTGTGCCTCCACCTGACCTCACTGCCTTCCCTTCCTTTCCTGCCCTCCCCCGCCCTGTCTCTGGGCCATCCTTGTCCCTCCCTGCCCACTCTACCTACCAGCAGGCAATGGAACCAACACGAGAACCACGTGGCAGGAGGCAGCTCGAGCCAGGAGCTGGAAGGGACCCTGGAGATGGTTTAGCCAGATCGAACCAACAAATATTAATTTGACACCTGCTGTTTGCCAGGCTCTGAGCTGAGGGAGGGAGCGGGACCCAAGTTTCCTGCCCTTGAGGAACTTCTGAGTTAGTGAGATCAGACACGCATGGAAAGCTGAACAGCTTGAGATGTCTGTCACATTCAAAAGAGAAAGCTTAAAGCAGTCTGGGAGAACAGGGACTCCCATGGGACTCTGGGGAGAGAGCAGTCCCTGCTGTACCTAGTTGATATGTATGTATGAGGGTGGGGTGCGGGCACTGAAAGGAGGGACTTGGTGGCTCGGACCATTGCAGTCTTGCAGACCTGGACACAGAAGCCCAGAACAATTCAGAATCTTATCTCATCGGTGCAGAACGGACCCCACCTCCCACTTTCCCTTCACCCAGCCACCTCTGATCACACAAATAATGGCATTTTGTCCCTCCCCTGGGACACGATTCAAGCTCAACAGTGCCTAACGGAGTGCTTCTAGGGCTGGGCATGACAGTGGCTGAGAGAGTCTCCCCTCCTGCAGTATTTCAGACTTGCACAAGTATTTTTGTCCTTCAGGAGCATAAACTATAGCGTCAAACTCCAAGCCTGAGAAGAAAGCAAGCCTATGCCAAGTGTCCTGGAATCCATAAGCTTCCAAAGCCAGCGGTTGGTTTCTCAGAGGTCACAGAGAGGGGCTCAGGTCCAGGTACTCAGTGCTGGCTTCAAGAGCAAAGACCTGCTCAAGGCCAGTGGGGGGCTTTGCCCGAAGACTTCAGGGGTGCTTGGAGGGGCTCCTGGGCTGGGGACGCATGCTGGCTTCCAGAGTGATCAGGATCAGAACTGGAACATCTGTAGGACAATTTTTTTAGTCTCCCTTTGTCTTCTCTCTGCTTAGCTTTCAAAATAATATTTATTGAGTGTCTACTGTGGACAGACTCTGAGGATGTAGTGTGGGCAAAGCAGACACAGTCCTGTCCTCAGGGAGCTACTGACCCGTGAGGAAAGTTGACATTACACAAGGCAACAAACTAATACAAAATCACCCGCTGTGTTAAGTGCTGGGCAGCAAACAGCAGGGAGCTGAGATGGAGGATAACGGGTGGGCTTGTTTTGGACACAGAGGTGGGAAGAGGCCTCCCCAGGGGATGAGGTGCAGGATGAGGCGGGTGAGGAAGAAGTAGGTGTACAAGGGCCGGGAACATTTGGGCAGAGGAACAGCGAGTGCAAAGGCCCTGAGGCAGGAAAGAGCCTGCACACTTGAGAAACCGACAGAAGCTGGTGGGGACAGGAGTGGGGGAGGGACCAGAGGAGCTGTTGGAGGGGCCAGAGCCCGAGCAGGTCCAACCTCAAACCTCTGGGTAAGGAATTTGCATTTTATTCTCAGCGAGAGGGAAATCACTGAAAGAGCCTGGAGCCGGGGTGACCGATCCAGCTGTTTGTGAACTGGTCCCTCTGGCTGTTGGGGAGCAAGAGTGAAAATGGGGACTAGTTAGGGGGCTGCTGAACAAATTCAGGTTGGAGATAGTGGTGGCCTGAATGAAGGCAGTGGCTTTAGAGAGGAAGAGGAAAAAAAAAGGGGATTCATGGTACATCTGGGAAGCTGAATCTGCCAGATGTGCTGCTGGATGCTTTGTCGGGGGTTGTATAGGGAGGGATTATGGCTGAGTGCCAGGTTTGTGGTTTAAGTAACCGTCCAGGTTGTCTTGGTTTGTCTTCTGTTGCTGTAGCAAAACACCTGGCACTGGGAAATTTATAAAGAAAAGAGGATTACTCAGCTCACAGTTCTGGAGGCTGGGGGGTCCAGAAAGCAGGGCGCGGCATCTGATGGGCTTCTGGTGAGGGTCTTGTGCTGTGTCATAATGAGGTGGAGGAACAGGAGAGGCAGCATGTGCAAAGCAGAAAACACGGGGAGGAACCGCACTCTCTAGCAACCTGCTCTCCAGATAACGCATCCAGTCCCGTGACAGCGGGAGCTCACCCCTCCCAAGACAGGACACTAATCTGCTCATGAGGGATCCGCCCATGACCCAACACCTCCCACTCGGCCTTGCCTCCCAACACCGCTATGCTGGGGATCAAACTTTGATGTGAGTTTCAGAGGGGCCCAGCCGTACTCGAACCATAGCACAGGCGTGGGATGGCGTTGCTGGCTGAGAGGAAGAAAACAAGGTTGGAAGAGAAAATCAGTTCACTTTTGCACTGAAGTTTGGGACATTGATGCGCCCTCTAAGTGGGCTTGTCAAGGGGGGCTGTGGGACATGCAAGGCTGGAGCCTGGGGGAGCTGCCGGGGCTGGGGGCAACCTCGGGACTCATCTGTACAAATGGTCTTTAAAGCTATGGGAATGGATGGGAACTTCTAGAGAGAAAATGCTAGAAGAGAAAAGGGGCCAAGACCCAGCACTACAGAACAGGAACAACTGGAGTCTCCTTAAAGGATGAAGAGGTAGAGGAGGCCTGGTCAGGGGAGTGGGAGGAAAGCCAGGGAAGGGTGGCATTGCAGAATCCAAGACAGGAGAGTGTTTGGGAAGGAAGCCACAGTCAAAGTGCCCAGAACTGCTCAGAGATCGACTAAGAAGTGGACGGTCATGTTTGGACTCATGGAGTTCACAGATGACCTTGGCAGGAGCTGTCTCGACCTTCAATCTGACCATACCCACTTGCCCTGCTGCTCAGTCCAGAGGCAGGGGAGAGCCCCTCCCAGCCTGCACACTCCACACCAGGGGTGACACGGCCAGCTGGCTGCTGCCCCTCAGGAAGCTGTCCACACCCCAGGGGAGGGAATGCCATTGGCCCAGCCCACCTCCATGCTCACCCTGGTCCCTCGGGCATGGCCATGGTGGGGACAGGGAGTTGTGCAGGGCAGGGGCTGAGGGCAGCTTCCAATCTCCAGAGTGCCTGCAGTGGGTGCCTCCCAGGCTGGACCAAGGACACGTGGAAGGACGCCCACAGCCTCTTCCAGGGCTTTATCTCTGCGGACCTGGAGCTGCTGGTCACCATGGAAACGGAAGCTGTGCTCACCACATCCCGTCTCTTTTTCTCGCTCCTCCTCCCCCGTTTTTCTTTCTTTCCTCTCCTCGTACCCACCGACCTGGAGCTGCTGGTCACCATGGAAACGGAAGCTGTGCTCACCACATCCCGTCTCTTTTTTCTCGCTCCTCCTCCCCCGTTTTTCTTTCTTTCCTCTCCTCATACCCACTACCTGGGGAGACAGATGTAAATGCAATGAACCTAAGTTTCCCCAACTGTGCAGCAACATGAGAACCTCTTCACTGTGGGGTTTCTGGGGGGTTGTTACAGGAGATGGTGCAGGTAGAGTTGCTTGCTCACAAGGGTGTTCAATAAATGGCACCTGGTATCAGAGGCCCATGGTGCCCTGGGGTGCCTGACTTCACAGTGCCATGTGAGTGCCTCATGTGACCTTCTGGAGTTTCTCCCCATGTATCTCTTCAGCTTCCTCTCTGGCCACCTCCCTGTTTCAACCTTGCTGGATCATCTGAGGTTTGCTAAAGGCTCTAAGGTCTCTCATCTCTGGAGTTTTGGAAGTCCTTCTGCTCATGGTCTCTGCCTGGCTAAGTTGTGTTCAGCCTTCTTTCTCATTTCCATCGTTTCCTCTGAGAAGCTTCATCAATGTCCCAAGACTGGGACAGGAGCCCCACTAGATGCTGCCCTGTCCCCGACTGTCCTCATACCACTCTTCATAGCGACTGCCTGTTGGCTTGTCCACTGTTCCATGAGTCCTTGTGGACAGGAGTCCCTGGCACCAGCATGGTGTGTGGAACTTAACAGGTGCTCAATAAATGCTCATTGAACGAACTAGTGAATGAAAGAGTCATCAAACTCGATATATCAAGGGAAACTTAAGGTCTGTTATGGGTTGAAGTGTGTCCCCCCAAAAAGATATGTTGAAGTCCTAACTGCCAGTATCTATGAATGTGGTCTTATTTGGAAATAGGATCTTTGCAGATGTAACCAAGTTAGGATGAGGTGACTGCTGTCCTTATAAGAGGGAAATTTGGACACAGACACAGACACATGCAGAGAATGCTGTGTGGAAACAGAGATCTAGACACAGAGGTAAGCTCGGCATGTGAAGACCAAGGTAGAGGTGGGAGTAATGCTGCCACCAGTCAAGGAACACCTGGGGCCACCGGAAGCTGGAAGAGGCAAGAATGGATCCTCCCCTAAGGTTTTGGAGGGAGCGTGGCTCTGCTGAGAACTTGATTTCAGACTCCGGCCTCCAGAACTGTGAGAGAAGACATTTGTGTTGTTTTAAGCCATGCTGTTTGTGGTACTGTGTCACAGGAGCCCCAGGTAAAAGACACAAAGTCAATGATGAGCCAGAGAGTTAGGTGGAGATGGCCCAGAAACTGGGTTTGTGCCTGTATCTTACATTGGTGACTGCGTAACTCTTGTGACTGAGGATTCTGAGCCAAGCTGGGGCTTATATCTGGGTGGGCGCTGTTGGGAGGTCTGCTGGGGCCTCGCTGGTGGGAGGTGGAGAAAGCTGGGACCCAGCAAGATAGACCCCCCTCCCCTACATCTATAGGCTGGCCTGGAGGCAGGGCTAGTGTGCAGTCTCCAGAATGTACAGGGTGGAGGAGTGCTGTTAGGTTTGATTAATGCTGACTGGACATCAAAGGCTCTATCAAGGGTAGAGGTCATGGTCTTGGTCATTGATTTGAAGACAAATTCTATATCCAAGGCCATGAATGAGCAGAATTGATTCCCAGCCTCCAGAGGAAGAAGGATCAAAAGAGCCCGGCCAGGTGTCCCCTCTGGCGTTTAGAGCAGGGTACCTGTCCGGCATGGAGGAGCAAACTAAGAGCTAAGGCGGGAGACCCCATTGTCAGGCTAGCCAGCATGCTGGGGCTGGGCTCAGTGCTGGCGTTTAGAGCAGGGTACCTGTCCGGCATGGAGGAGCAAACTAAGAGCTAAGGCGGGAGGCCCCATTGTCAGGCTAGCCAGCATGCTGGGGCTGGGCTCAGTGGGGACCTGGCTATCAGGGGCTCACCCAGCATCCCAGGCCTCTGTCTGCAGCAGTGGACCTTGCTGGTCTCTCCTGCTGATGGGCCAAAGTTCTGCACCTACTCTTTGCCCTGGCTGTGTGGGTTCAGGAACTGCCAGGACTGCACCCACCCACAGATGCAGGTAGGTCATTGTGACCCCAGCAGGCCTGAGATATGGAAGTTGGGGACACCTCTCCAGGAGGCCTCTTTGTTTCCACATGCATCAGCACAGAGCAACTAAATCTTGGAATGTGAGATGGTGGTTGGGGTACCTCTCCATGGCCCTCATGGGTGACCATTGTGGGTGATACCATCCTGGACACTGGGGAAGCCCCACATCATCCCGTCCATTGTGTCTGCTTTCAGAGAACATGATGGGAGAAAGAAATGTGGCTGTAGTTATTCACTTGTGACTTGCCTTCTTTGGCTTATTTTATGAAACCAGAATGACTCGTTGAAAGATGTCTTTTAGGGAGCTCTTACTAGTTTTCCCTTTGAGTCATATTTTAGACATTGAAGGCTGACTGTGTCAACAAAGATTTAGCATGGACAAGGGAAAGAGAAATATTCTGGAGGTTTGAATGACCTAAAAATTAAGCATCATTTAACAGGAGCAGCCTGGATAGGCATTTAGATCCAAATGAAGGGCAGAGGATAGGTGACAAATGGCTGGGCACAGGCTTCCATTTGTCAGGCATGACCATGTGGAAGTAAATTATAGAGCTGCTTTCCTTTTCTGGGCATGGCACCAGTTAATTACTTTACTCAACACGTATTTGGCACTTTGGCAAGGGATGTTCTTTTTTAAAAAAATGGTTAAGCCTAGTGTGGACTTCAATCTGAACTTACAGAAAAAGAATTCAGGAGGTGGAAGGATCTTGCTGAGGGCAAGTCTACCTGCAGGCCCAGAAGACGCATTACAGGTAGGACATAGGATGGCAGCGTGCTCCCAGAAATCCTTCCCAGATGTGGAACCTCAGACGGGAGGGACACCAATGTTCCATGAGGCATGTGATGCACAAACTGCTCTCATACTGTCTTGTGCAGGAGACTCCATGCCTGAAGTTGATGGCAGAATGTGCTGAGCCTGGCAGAAAGCAGGAAACAAAAGGACAGAATTGCCTCTTACAAGGTGAAGTCAATATTTGAGGTTATTATAAAACAGTCACTTAAATTTAGTGACAGTTAACAATGAACTTTCTGGCTTTTTTGTGTTCAGTGTTTTAAATCTTTTTTTTTTTTAAATTTGAGGTGTCATGTGTGTATAGTGAATTTACATACAGCAAAATAGATATTAAGTGTACCGTTTAGTCACTTTTAAGGAATGTATAAGTAACTTCCACCCACACCACACTATGGGACTTTCCATCGCTGCAGAAGTTTCCCAGTGCACCTTTTCAGTTAATAACCTCAATAAACCTTCAATCAACTCTGAACGTGTGGGCAATCCTGCCCAACCCCAGCTGTTCTGGAAGACTACTGTGCTCAGTTGTCTGGTCCCTGTGCAGCGTCCCTACAGTCCCCAAAGGATGGATTATGGGGCCCCTCTCCCCACCTCTACCCCCGTGCTCCCAGCCCTCCACTGAAGCCTTGACCTCCTGGGAGGACAGTCCGCATCTGCATATCTGTCTCCCTACTAGGCTGTAGGTCGAGCCATTGTAGCCGCTGCCCCTGGCCTGCCCAGGGTCTGGCCGTGGTATGTGTTCAGTGAGTGACCGAATGAAGAAATTAGCAGGTGACCTGGCTTATCTGCAAACAGGATGGCTTCTGTACTTGGTCCTAGAGGAGAGCCGTTTGTTAATAGCTACTGCTCAAGCTGTAACCTTGGGATTTAAACCCTCTCGCTTCCTACTCTTTCCCCAACACCAGTTCCCCTGCTCAAGCCCCAGCCCCATCCTTTCCTCCTCTCTCCTCCCCACCTGCAGCCACTCCATGAGTCCTGCTTGTTCTGCCCCTAACATCTGCCACTTCTTCCCTTCTCCACAGTCCCTGACCCCACCCCAAGCTACCACCATCCAGCCCCCGACAGCAGAGAGGCCCCCAGACCGGTCTACCTGCATCCCCACTTTCACGCCGCTATGCCCCTTGTCACATGCGTTCCCTGTTTCGTCTTGATTGCAGAGTCCTTCCTCCCCCCCGTCTGCTTTCACTTCTCTTTCCTCCATCCTCCTTATCCCTCCATCTCTCCTTCTTGTTTTTTCTCTCTCTCTTCCTTTCTCTTCCTTAAGTACTTACCAAACGCTGTATAGGTTTTGTTGATATTCTAGTTTCTTTACTTAACACCATCCCTCTGCCCCCACACTAGAATAGAAGCTCCGTGAAGGGAGATGATGCCTCCGGTGGCCGCTGGTGTGGGTCCCTTGTGGGGTCCAGTCCCTCCCTTGGCACCGAGCAGACACTCACTGTTGGATGGGCACACGAATAAGCCTGCGGGAGGGTACCTGTGATACTGTGATGGGAACCGTGGGAGAAACACTTTAAAAACTCGTCCTCCAGAAACGTCAATGCTCTTGGGACCCTGTCGTCAGTCGCTAAGAGAAAAGTGCATAGGACGGCTGCGTCTCACCCGGGTGATCCCAGCAGGGCCAGGATGGGCCTCAGGGTGGGTGAGTGCCCTGCTCATGCCCGTCCGGCAGGGGGTGCTGTTTGCCATGTGTGTTGTCAGCCCCACGTAAATGCATTTTCATAACATCTCATAAAGCACAGAAACTTGAGAAAAAGTAAAATCTGACTTTAGTAGTTTCTCTTCTAATTACAGAAAGCTGTGTGGTTTGAAAGCAAAAGAGTTTTCCATTAGTAGTCCTCTAAAAATAGTCGTCGTGATTTGAACCGCTGTCTCGGGTTTCAGCCCGAATGTTAATTACATTAGCAAAATCATTCCGTCGGCAGGAACAGGTACGCCCGCCCCGCTGCGGCGGCCTCTCCTGCACACTCCGTGCTGATGCGAGCCCTCCTGGAAACGCGACTGTGTGGAAAACACATTCACACACCTTGCCTGGTGTTTCCTACAGGTGTCTCTCAGCATGAAGTTCATTGCACTGAACTTGTGGGGGCAGAAACTCATAAATCCTTCAGGTGAACTCCAGATAGGTAGCAGGCATCCATCTGGCAGCTGCTGGGCAGCTGGAAACTTCACTGGGAGAAAGCAAGAGCTGGTTACTGTGAAGGAGGCAGCCACATGGAAAGCAGCATGGAGTCTTCCCTAATCGCTGTCCCCCCCCTCCCCAGCACCATTTGGGGGTTCCTTTCCATCCTTCTGGTCCTTGGTGGTTTGGGACCCTCTTTCTCTCTCTCTCCTAGAAAATGCATAGGAATGGCTTGAATTCTGAGGAAATGTGAGAGGTTTTCTGCGTAGATTTCTTCTTTTTGGAAGCCTTCCAGATCTCCTTGAGCCAAGTTTGGGTGTGTTCAAGTCACATGGGACGAAATGTAGTATTTATTTATGATTACTTTTCCGGTTTGGCATTTCACAGTGGGGAATTTGCAGTTTGATTTTTATGAAGTGTTGCAACTTCTGGATTTAATTTAAACCTTATTCTGATATTGTGCACACATGCCCAGAAGCTCAGAGGCTCAGAAGCTGAGTGGGGCTGACATGATTTATAGCAGGGGTGTTCGGGGAACAGTGATTTGGCAGAACCATCAAGACCCTGTAGCTATCCAGAAGAAGAAAGGTGTTACATCTGGAGGAGTGGGGAGGCTTCCTTGGGCGGGGAGGAGGAATAAGTTGGCCTCCATTTAGCATCAGGCCTGACATCTGTGTGGTGTTCGCAAAGCATCTTTTTTCCATTTCTTTTCTGAGTGTGGAAGGCCTTAGTGTCCCATTTTACAGATCAGGAAATGGAGGCTCGATAAGGTTAACTAATGGGGTAAGCACGTGGTCTGCCCATGCAGCCCCTTCTTTCATGTTTCTGAGGAGGACTTCGGGGATGAAATGCTCAGACGAGGGAAGCTGGCATGGGAGGCAGGGAGAGAAGCTGCCAGGAGGCCTCTGGAGCTGCCAGGCCATTGCTGGCAGTGGCATGGGGGAGACAGAGCACAGGTGTGGGGAGCCGTCTGGGTAGTGTGACCTCCTTTCTGTACCTAGCCACCACTGGGGGAAGGGACAGTGGGGAGAGCGTTGGGAGGTGAGGCACAGCCTGATCATGCAGAGCCTGAGAGTCTGAGCCCGGGCCTTGGACATCACCCTCAAGGTAGCATTGGAGGGTTTGAGCTTGCCCGCTAAGGGGGGACAGAGAAGGCCATTTCTGGGTGAGAAGCCTAGACACAGGGTGGAGGGTGGAGTGGGGTGAGGTTGGGGGTGGGAGGAGCAGGGTCAGGGTTTGCAGATGGGGCACCTGAGGCCCTGCAAGGCTAAGGCACAGAGAGTGGCATCTCTAGAACCTGAGTGGCACCCCGTCCAGTCCCAGTCCCTGTACCGCTCTATGTGGGCCATGGCCTTATGATAAGGTCATACCATTTCAGCATGAAACTCAAGCAGGATTGTGTCAAGCTAGTCTCAAAAGGTCTCTAATCGGGGCACCTGAGGCCCTGCAAGGCTAAGGCACAGAGAGTGGCATCTCTAGAACCTGAGTGGCTCCCCGTCCAGTCCCAGTCCCTGTACCGCTCTATGTGGGCCATGGCCTTATGATAAGGTCATACCATTTCAGCATGGAACTCAAGCAGGATTGTGTCAAGCTAGTCTCAAAAGGTCTCTAATCTGGAAAGGCTCACCTGCGAATGGCCCAGCCAGCAGGCTGTTGCGTGCTTCCTGCTTTTCTCCATATCCCCTCTTTCCCTTTGTTGAAAGGCCCACATTAGAAATGTCCTCACTGAGGGAGCGCCATCCATTTGGAAGGTGAGGGCCTGATAAGATAGCTGCAAACCCTACTCTGTCCTTGTCTTTGTCATTTCCTTGCACACCTGCCACCTGCCTGGCCCCGCGCGCATCACGGGATGAACCCTCAGGGACCCCAGCTTCACATGTGCAGGAGGCTGATCCCTCACTAGGGTGCAGGTACGATGCTGCGTTTGGGGGCTCCAGCTGGGTGGGTAGGACAGGGAGGACACAGAGGCTGGAGAGACAGGGGAGGGGCCGACACGACTACAGGGAAAGGTTGGGCAGAGGTGGCAGAGGGAACGGCACTGGTTGGAAGGTAGGAGAACTGGCGTGTGCATGCAGAAGAGGGTGACGCTCAGCTTGGCCAGAGAAGGGGGTTCATGAAGAACAGGAGTGCGGTGAGTTTGCAAACCGGTTGAGAGCAGAGCTTGGGAGAGCTCTACACCAGCATCTGCTAAACACAAGCCCTGGGCTCAGAGTTGTGCCAGATGTGGCTGCTCCTTAGTGAGTAAGCACCTGCGAAGCTCATGGAGAGGATGGTGATACCTGACGGCGAGGACCTGTTCTAAGCCCTCTGCGGGTGTGAATTCACTTACCTCCCACCACTGATCTGGGAGGTGGGAGCTATTATTGTCCCATTTTCCAGATGAGGACACTGAGGCACAGAGAGGTGGGGTGCCCAGGACATAGGTGGTAAGCCAGAACCTGACTGACCCTGCCCTTAAATCTTTTCATCCAGGCATCCAGCCAGCACTTACTGAGTACCTTCTCATGCAGGAGAGATGCCAGCTCCCCTGGAGGAAGTCATCAGGCAGTGGGAATCACTCCCATGTCCCCTGCACACACACAAGGTCCTGAGGGCTGTGGGAGCCACATACAGGGAGCTGTGGGAGCCCGGGGTGCAGAGAGACAGGACCTTACCCACTGCAGGCAGGGAGGGCTCCCCCAGGATGAGGCATTAGAGTCATGGGCCTTGACATGTAAGTAGGAGTTTGCTGTAATAGGAAGGATTGAAGAGTTCTCCAGGTAGTGGCAACTGGGTGTGCAGCAGCAGAGGGGTGACAAGGAAAGGATGAAGGTCACAGCGGGGAGGCGGCTTTTTTTCTATTGGGGAGTAAGAAGTGTGCACCTCACGCCAACAAGACAAGATAATACTAATAATGAATGACAGTAGCCCCAAACCTTTACCAAGCACATACTGTGTGCTGTGGTCTGAATGTTTATGTTACCCCAAAATTCCTATGTTGAAATTCTAACCCCAAGGTGATGGCATTAGGAGGTGGGGCCATTTGGGAAGTGATTAGGTCATGAGGGAGGATCCCTCAAGAGTGGGATGAGTTCCCTTATAAGAGAGGCCCGAGGGACTT
The DNA here is from genome assembly GCF_000696425.1 of Galeopterus variegatus. Classification (NCBI taxonomy): domain Eukaryota; kingdom Metazoa; phylum Chordata; class Mammalia; order Dermoptera; family Cynocephalidae; genus Galeopterus; species Galeopterus variegatus. Next base: position 61,623 of record NW_007731018.1, on the reverse strand, counting down.
CTTTGCCCCTTCCTCTGTGTGAGGACACAGCGAGGACCACTGTTGAAACAGGCCCTCACCAGACACCGAATCTGCTGGCATTTTGATCTTGGACTTCCAGCCTCCAGGACTGTGAGAAATAACTTTGTTATTTATAAGCCACCCAATCTCTGGTGTTTTGTTATAGCAGCCCGAACAGACTAAGACTCTGTGTGCCAAGATTTATACTAATCTGTTACCTGCATTATTTTATTAAGTCCTTGCCATAATTCTTTATTAGGTCAGGATAGGATTTCCCCACTTTACAGATGGTGACAGTCCCTGCGCCAGGCTGTGCAGCCCGGTGAGGGTAGAGTCAGGACAAGAGCCTGCAGGCCCATGCTGGCCTGACACCCATGTGCTCTGCCCTGCACTGCACTTCCTCACTGGGCCACTCCTGTCTTGGATACCTCTGTTTGGAAGTTGTTTATATACTAAAATATAACATTTAAACAATTCCATATTTAAGATCCTTCCCTCCACCCCCAGGATGGAGTATGGAAACAGTAAGAACAAAGATGCTTTCTATTTCACCCACGAGAGCTTGGGAGCTCAGGTTTGAAAAGATACAAGAATTTTACCCAGGTTGTGACAGCAGTTGCTTTGGTTGGATACCCAAAGCATCAGATGTTTGACCCTGAAAGTTATCCTTTGTAGAAATAGGAATGCATTCACAGCTACAGAGTTTGTAACCCGATGTTATACTACTTTACTACTTAACTTCATTTGCACATGAAGGGACAAAGTGCTTGGGTAGAGGGAAGACCAGGTATCTGCTGCTCCCATGAGCTCCCACCTCTATGCCTCAGCCCCGCCAGTGCATGCTGGCTCCTGGTGCGTGAGTTACAACCTGAGGCAGTTGTCAGCAAGACCCAGGTGTGAAGGAAGGATGCCAAGACTTTCTTTTTTTTTTTTATTCCTTTTTTGTCTTTTTTACTGACCGGTAACGGGATCGCAACCCT
>NW_007731018.1:55552-60515 GCF_000696425.1 Galeopterus variegatus | reverse complement strand
CAGTGTGTCCTTTCTGGAACACAAATCCTTTATCTAGATATAAGCAATGTCACTTATTATTATTCTTATTTTGCCTTATGGTGTGTGCTGCTGAGGTTTTATTAAAGATGGTTTTTTCCATCTCAAGGTTACAAAGATATTTTCCTGTATTTTCTATTATTTTATGGTTTTACTTTTCACATTTAGTTCTTTAATTCATTTAGACTCCACCTTTGTGTGTTGCAAGGATTCAGTTTTAGTTTTTTCCATAGAGAGGGCCAGGTTTCCCAAGGCCATATAGTAAAGAATCTACCTTGATTCGTACCAATCTCGTATTGTGTATTGTTCCCCAAATACTACAGATACATCTGTACCTAAAGCTCTCTTTTGTTACATTGGACCACGGTCTGTCTATTTTTGTGGCTAAGATCTCTCTCTCTCTCTTCCTAACTTACCATGAAGATTCTTGCTTCTCTTTTAGCCTTCATGCATTAAGTGACCACAGGAACAGCTTGAGAATTTCTGAATTTGAGGAACTTAGATCCTAAGCAATCTTGTTGGAAGGAGGGGCTAGAGATTTGCTGGGGGCTAAAGCCACTCCCCAACCCCATGACCATCACTGGGTGCCCATGCTAGGCCTTACTCTGCCACTCTGCCTAAGTACATCTGGGGCCGTATGACTGGCCAGAATTCCCTTTGGCATGAGATTGTAACATGCTTGGTGCAGGCAGAAGTTTTGGAGCCTAACAGTTGGAGATCCAACAGACTCAATCGCTTGATAATTGGGCGACCTTTGGCAAGTGACTTAGCCACTTCTAGTTTCCTCAGCTATAAGATTGGGGAGAATTATTCTCCTCTCACCAGACTTTGGGAGGATTGTATCTGTCAGGGACCAGCAGGAAACAGAGGCACACACAGATGGGGGAGGTGAATTAAAGGAAGCACAGAGGTGGGGGCAGGGATGAGGGGACAAACGGGATGTTGAGGAACCAGAGACTAGTGACCGCAGGCTCAGGCAGGCAGGAAGTCATCACCCCCATAGACCTGCAGAGCTGGAATTGAGGAAGGGGCTTTCAGGTCAGTACAGAGATGCAGGCACCAACAGGACCCCTGGGGCCAAAGTGAGTGGAGCTGGGGGAAGGAGAAGAAATATCCAGTTCTCTCTCTCCCTTCACCTTCCTACCCCTGTTGGCACCTCCCAATGGCCAATCCCAATCAGAAACCAGAGGACAAGGGTCTGAGTCCACAAGGATCGGCCTCCAGGATAGAGAAGAGGACCGAGGAGACGGGAGGGAGTGCAAACCGAGAAGCCAGCACAAAGGTCAACTGTGATCACTCTGTAAATTATCCTGCACATCGTAGGTGACCGGGAAATGCTGGGTCTCCAAGGACGCTCAGCAGGCTCTGGCTATTGCGAGTTCAGTGTCTCCTCAAGTCTGTTCATGAGGTTTCTTAACAGATTTCACAACAGTATCTGACTGTTTACAAATGGAATATCTCATGCCAAGGCAAGTTTCGTCAAAGGTCTAACTGAAAAAGAGATCTCAGAGTAGGGGCAACAGTGAGGAGGGGAATTAAGTAGCAAGGGGGACCCATGAACTAAGAAAAAGGGCTTATCAAAAGATGCCAGATCTATAGGGCATGGGAATAAGAACAAACAAGTTGAAAATTCAATACGAAATGGGTAATTACGTAGTAATGAGATTGAGGACGTTACAAAGGACAATGCCATTTAAACCACCACATCTCAACATAGTAATGACCAGGAAAAACCCTCCAGCTTTGTAATTATAATTGTAGTTGCCATAACAACTTAGTATCTCTCTCTCCCTGTGAATCCATCTCGAGACTATATTTTTAGCAATGGCTGTGCCTGAGTATGTATTTTTCTTTATATAGCAGCTAATTTTTCAAACTAATGATCTTTCCAAAAAAAAAGTCCATTTCTATTCCCTCTGAAAGTGTAAAAGTCTCAGGGATAATTAGGGAAATGAGCAGGTGTGAAATTCTGTTATGAAAAACGCTATAAAAGAATTGATGTCTTGACAATATTCGTTTCAACAGAACGGTCTCTGGACCTCTCCTCTGTTGCTCCTTGTCAAGCAGCTTAACGTAAATCTCCTCTGTGGGGCTCATAAATATTTGAAAAATCCTTAGCTGTATATGGTGTTTGAGGATTATTTGACAAGTACAGATGGATGTTGTGTAACAGAAATTGGCTTAACAGAATCCTGAGTCTAAGGGACAAATGAATGGATGAACGCTGGCTCCCTCCCTTAACAGAAACGCACTTAGATTCTCAAGGGAAGCAAGCGCTGGTCTGACTTTATTTTTTATTATTATTATTTATTTTTTTATTTTTATTTTTTCAAAAGATGACCAGTAAGGGGATCTTAACCCTTGACTTGGTGTTGTCAGCACCATGCTCAGCCAGTGAGCTAACCGGCCATCCCTATATGGGATCCGAACCCGTGGCCTTGGTGTTATCAGCACCACGCTCTCCTGAGTGAGCCACGGGCCGGCCCACTGGTCTGACTTTAAAGAACACCATTTCAGGAACTCAGAGCCAGGAGGGATTCGGCTGTCATTCTGGCTTCCCACTTTACCCCAGCGGCTACCCCCAGCTGGAGTGTCTGGTTTCATAGTGTGGCTAATGTCCAAGAGTCAGCACTTTACCAAGCTCCACTCGCACTGTGGGGAGATGCTGACAGCCTTTTGTTAGGGTCCCAGAATTGAGTTAAACAGACTGATGATTACGTTAGGAACCAAAAGGTCTCAGAAAGAAGCACGGTGGCTGACGCTGTGGACAATACTAGCCAAGATTAGTCACACAACAGGGAGTTATGGAGAATTTTCTCTTTCTTGTACTCTGTTGGTTTCCGTGGAGGATGAAATATTGGCAGGTTATAATAATCGCTCGTGTATAAAGAGCTTATAAATGCTGTGCAGGAGGCCATGACGATGCGCCTTGTCACTGTTGCCACTGGTAAGTGGAGGGAGCTACATCTGGGCGAGTAGGCGAGCCCTGAATCTTACCTGGAGGGCTGGGCCCCCGTGGGATTGGTAAGCACTGTGGATTCTTCAGCAGGGGAGCATCACTGTAAGTGGGCGTCTCAGGGACAACAGCTGGTAGCCTTGAGTGTAGGGCGGACTGCAGGTCAGAGAGGCTGGAAGCAGGAAGAACTGCTGGGCAAATATTCCAAGAATCTATGGTGGGGCTTGGAATGATGGACTAAGAGATTGGCAGCGGGAACAGAGGAAGGGATGAATTAAAGGATATCTGCCATGAGAAGCAATGGGATTACTGCCATGTTAGAGGCATCAGAAGGTAAAGGAGACATGGGGCAAAGGTGGCCGGGGAAGTCTTCTGGGAAGCTGAAGAATGCCAGGATGCCCACCCCCACCCTGCCGCCCCGGGCACACAGGCAGGAGCTGGAAGGCAGGATGAGGCCAGCTTTGCCACCAACTCGGACTGTGCCCTGCACACTTCCAGACGAGCAGCCCCAGAGAGTGTAGACAAGGGCGCCCCGGGAATCATGCCAGGAGCTACTGTGATGGGAGCTACTGTGCTGGGAGCAGTGGCGTCCCTGCAGTCACTTCTTGTTCTGTTTGTTCTGCTGGCTTTAATGACGGGTCTCTTCAGGGAAAACAAGTGCGCATTAATAGGGAGAGCGGGGTGGGTGGGACTCGTTTCCTGATTCCAGGGATGTGTGGGCAATCACGTTTGGGTGGACATTCTGTGGACGCTTACCAGATGCTGCAGTGCAGATGTACATTCTGTTATTTACCTAAGAGGTGCCGGGAAAGGGGTAAAGTGTTTTCAGAACTTATGGGTCTGGGGCTGCCAATATCTGTACTGCCTGACTAATGACTGGATAAAGGCAGAGAGCCAGGTTTGGTCCTGACCATCACTGTTGCTGGGTGTCCTTGGGTGAGTCTGGGCCTCGGTCTCCTCTGTAAAAAGGGAGAAAGAAGATTAGTCTTAAATTTTTTAACTCTATCAGAACTACTTGAGAGCTTCTTAGACTTGGGAGTGCTTGAATCTGTCCTTTAGGAGATTCTGTAGGTCTGGGGTGGGGTCTGGTGTCTGCACGTTTAGCAAGCTCAGGGGACTTGGAGGGAGGGGGTGCAGGCACAACCCTGGCCTGGACAGTCTCTGTGGCTGCTTCTGGCCAGGGTGCCCGATGAGCCTCTTGTTGACTCTTCCTACAGCTAGTGGGAATCACTGAGAGTGTCCCTGGCTGCTGAAGCCACCAGTCTCTGGTGTTTTGCCACTGAAGCCCTCCACCGACCTGTTTTGCTGTCAAGAGTGCCTGGCTTCACATAAAATAGCGCCTGTAAGTGTGCCCTGGAGCCCCAGGGACACATCATGGGGACAGGGGTCACAAGAGGGCATTTGGTTTATCCAGAGAGCAGGCCCTTGCCCAGAGGGCGCTCAGCGAACGACCTTTTGTGAGGGTACCTCCTAACCGTGGCCAGCTGTGTCTTGGTCCTTTCTTATGTGGGGCCCAAGCCCACAGCCCCGAGGCTTCTGCTCTCCAGGCTGAGATGCTGGAGAACCCGGGACTGCACCGGTTTTCTGTCGCTGCTGTAACAGCCCGGGGCGGGGTGAGGGGGAGAGCTCCACCGTCTCTCCCAATCACAGTCTCAGGTGGTAGCAGAGGTCCTCCAGGGTCGCCAGACCCCGCCCCCATGGAACTTTACTCCAGAGAACCCCGGGGAAACTCAGGAATTCCTCGTCTGCATTTCCTGAAACAGGATCAGGGCCAGTGGGGAATGTGGTATGTCATGGGCCAGGGGTCCGGAGAGCTGTGGACCAGGCTTCAGGCTTTAATTTACCTTAGGACCTTGGGCCAATCTTTTCTCCTCTCGGTCACGTCTCTCCCACCTGCAAAACTAAGGAACAGAACAGAAGTCCTCGAAGTTTCCTTCTAAAATGGAAACTCCTTTAAGTATCTGGGGAAGCGGGCGCCCAGCGGGGAGC
>NW_007731018.1:26009-55248 GCF_000696425.1 Galeopterus variegatus | reverse complement strand
CCGACTCGGCCCAGCCCAGCCCAGCCCAGCCCCGCGGGCCGGTCACACGAGTCCCCTGCGCCGCTCTGCAGTGCCCGGCGCCCCTGCCCGTGCCGCCCTCTGCGCCCGTCGCGCTCGCGGCGACTGTGACCCTACCCAGGGCGCGGGCATGGCCCCCCGGGGGACCGCGGCGCCGGCGCTAGCCCTAGCGCTCCTGGCGGTGGCCGTGGCCGGGATCGGAGCCCAGGGCGCAGCCCTCGAGGACCCCGACTATTACGTGCAGGAGATCTGGAGCCGGGAGCCCGAGCCCTTCTCGCCGCCGCTGCCCGCGGGGGCCGGGGACGAGGAGCGGGAGCCGCGCCCGCCCGAGCCCAGGCCGCCCAAGAGGGCCACCAAGCCCAAGAAAGCTCCCAAGAGGGAGAAGTTGGCTCCGGAGACGCCTCCAGCAGGTCAGTCACTTTCTGCGCTGGGCGGCCCGAGGGGGCGCCCGTGCTTGCGCGCATCGAGGGGACAGCTGGCTTCCCCCACTGTGTGTCTGGGCCGCGCGACCCGCCCCATCGCTGTCCCCGCTGGTCTGGAGGCTGCGTCTGCGCTCCCGCGGGCCCCTCCGAGTTTCCCAGAGCGTCGCCACGACCCGCGGCCCGGCGCTGTCCCCTCAGCTGGAGACGGAGCTGGGCATTCGGGAAGCCGCCTGGGGCGCTGGGACCCTCGTGCCCCGAGCTTGAAATTCCCCGGGCAAAGCACTTTCTGCCGGACGCTTCTTCCTTCTCTGCCTGGTTCTTCCGTCTTCACACGCGGCGCTTTTTTGAGAGTGGCTTTCCGACTTGGCACGTGGCCTTCTGGGGAGAGCTCTGAGTGGGCCTTCGCCCAGCCGGCGTCGCCTCTCACCCGCTCCCGCCCGCTTTCCGTGGGTCCCCGGAATCCTCTGCGCAGCCCGGGTAGGATGGCACAGCCTGGGCCGAAAGCCCGTGCCCCGGGAGCGCCCCCTACTCTGCTGCGGCGGGGACTCTGGCTCCGCGGGGAGGCGGGCTGGGCTGCAGGAGGCCTGGAAAGCCCGCGGCGCTCGGCACCCTTCGTGCTCGGTCTGTGTCCACCCGTCTCACCGTCCCACATCCATCCTCAGTTTCTACCAGCCCTCGGTTTATCACCCACCTTGTGAAGCGAGACTTTCTCTCAGTTGTTCCAAACGTTGTTTGCTCCAATGGTAGGGGGCTGTGGCCCTAGTATTTTAAGAGCGGGGAGCAGCAGGATTATGGCCAAATTATCCGGCCTTGCAATGGCTTTCTTGCAGAGAGATATGCACCCTTTACAGAGCTCAGGGAAGCAAGGAATGGGCTTCGTTTGGTTAAATTGCTCATGAAAGTCAGCAGCCAGGGTGGCAAGGAGGTGGGAGTGCAGAACTCTTGAGAGGTGGACGCATCTGAACAGCCCCTTTGCACGTGCCCTGCCTCGTTGCAATATGTGGACAGCTCTGAATCTGCAGGCATTTCTGTGAGTTGTGTAGTCCTGAACGGAACCATCCAGAATTTCCAGTGTTTCCAGGGGAGTTATGGGAATTAAGATGTGTAAAAGCCACAGGAAGAGGAATGGGAAGAGACACTTGTAGAATATCTACTGTGTTTTTAGGAGCTTTATGTGCAACTATCTCATTTAATTCGTTCAGTGCCTCTGGAGGGTCGGTGTTATTCTTCTTATTCTACTGATGAGGATTCTGAAGTTGACAGTTTAGGTAACTTGCTGGCTTGGAAGATTTGAAAGCCCTTCTCCTGTGCTATTTAACTCAAGGCCTTTTTGGTTTGCTAGTTTGAATCACATCTGCATGTGTTTTTGTTTTTTACTATCTGCCATGTGTTTAGCCTAGCGCTGGGCAGGGTGGGGCAGGGTGGGGCGGAAGACACATATGTTGGCTCTGGTAGTCATTAGGGTTGGTGGCAGGGGAGAAAGCGGAAGAAGCCCCAGGCTAGGAATCTGAAGATCCTTAATGCCCATGTCTAGGGCTCACCAGCTCAGGGATCTGGGGTTCATGACTCAGCTTCCTGAACCTCACCTTCTTTATCTGCAAATAGGAAGGCTGGCACCTGCTGCCTCTTTTTACTTTGTCAATTTCTATAAAAGCCTTTCAACCAAGGCTCCCAGTATGCCTACCAATTTATGATCCTCCTGTGAACTGTTCATTCATTCCATAGGTCATTACCAAGACACTGCTCAGCACCAGGTGCTGGGTGAGGTCCTACGGTCAGAGAGAAGAAGACAGTCCTGTCCCTACCCTCATGGAACTCACAGCAGTAGGGAGACTTTGAGAAAGTCATCACAGGTGTGCCAAGCGTTGGGCAGAAGTGTGGAGTGTGAAGGGAATGAATAAGAGAGGGGCTGATCTAGTCTGAGAGCTTGGGTAATGCTTCCTAGGGGATGTGATGTTTAAGACCTGACAAGTGAGTCAGCTTTATTGTCCTGGGGACTCGTACAAGTAACTCCCAAGATAGCTTTCTTTCTCTGCAGAAAACAGCTCAGAAAGTTATGGCCTGGCCTCAGTGTGTCCATGGGCTCATGTGTCTGTAGACTCAGATGTTATAGGGGGGAAGTGACTCTCCTTAGTTCTTTAGCATCAGCACTTGCCAGCTTTGGGTGGGGGCCACTGCAGGAGAAATCAGGGTGCAACTTGATTTGCAAGAAAAAGATCATTTGCTTTTGCAAGTCCATCTTGTGGGTGGAGATGGGCTGTGGGGTAAGGAAGCCTGTTTATTCCTGCTGCACAGCCTCTGCATCTGCAGAACATGAGCTGCCTCGCTCAGCGCAGTTCTGGCATCCACCTGGATTGCAGACCCCAGACTGAAAACAGGTCCTTGGAAATTCCAGAGACTCAGCTCAGAGGCCCGTTGGGGGAGCTGCCTCCAGGCCTGCCACTGTTTCAGCCTTTTTCTAATGGGTTGTTTGGGGCTTTTTGGAGCTCCCCCAACTATGACAAATAAACCAAGTATGGCAGCATTTGTCTCATACTTTTAAGTCCAGTTTTTTTTGTTTTTGTTTTTTTCGTGTTTGGTCAGCAGAAACCTCCACCCTTGACCCCAAGTTGGGGAGATTGATTTAAAAATGACTTTGATTAGGGGAGTTAGCGATAGTTTTGTGCTGTTAAGCTGCACTGGAAAAAAATTATTTTTGCCCACTTTAAATGGTGGCTTGATATATATACACTGCTTGTGATGCAGTGGAAGCCTTCATCTCTGCACTGGACTGCAAGCAGGTGGCCACAGTATCTCAGGAAGACACTTGCAGAGGAAGGAGCATTGGGCCGCACCTGGGGTGTTAAATGCAAACTTCTGGACTTGGCTCCTCTGGGTGTGTGGATGGTGCATGCTATGTGCCAGGCACTGTCTAGGCACTGAGGTGGGAGAGAGGAGTTAGACTTAGAGATGAATAAGAATATGAAAACATTATAACTAATTTAAAAGTCTGTCCTGTGCTTTGTCTTTGCAGATGATAAAATATTTTCCAGATAGCCTTTGTCTTGCATAAAGCTTGGGCTCAAGGAAAGACAGAAGCTAAATGTTCTGGGCAGCAAGCTCATGGGGGGAGTCTGTCTTAATCTTGTTGGAGGGTTTGCACAAGGAGCCAAGGGCATTGGGGATTTGATCTTGATGTGGGTTTTGGCTGTTCTTCTACGCCACAACAGAAATGCACAAGGGTTGTCACGTACTGACATTCATGGAAGTGGCTTGGAGGACAGATCCTTTGTTTAATTGAGAGTATTGCATTTTCCATGACTGCCTGGCAAATTTCCAGAGAAGTGGAGCCCCGATATACTGAATAGAGTGGAACCTTTAAAAATATTGATTTAAATTTTTATTTCGAAAAATTATAGACTCGTAGGAAATTGCAAGAATAGTATAGTAATATACCCCATGTGCCCTTCATCCAGCTTCCTCCAGTGATAATGTCTTGTGTCACTGTAGTACAGGGTTTCTCAGCCGTGGCAGTATTGACTTTTGGGGTGACTTGTGTGTGTGTGCCGATGGGGGAGGAGTTGGTGTCCTGTGCATTGTAGGATGCTCAGCAGCGTCCCAGGCCTTGACCCACCAGATGCCAGTGTCATCCTCCCCCGAGCTTTCACAACCAAAAATGTCTCCAGATACCATCAAATATCACTAGGGGGTTAAGAATCCCTGCTGTATAAAGTATCAAAACCAGGAAATTGACAGTGGTACAATAGTACTTACTAGATTACACGCCTTATTCAGATTTGACCAGTTTTTACATATGTTCTCTGCAGTTTTATCATGTGCCCAGATTTGTGGAACCACCACCCCCACCATCAGGATACGGATCTGTGGAATCCTGTTCTGAGGTTGCAGTGGGACTTTGGTATCAAACAGTTTCTGCGGTTCTCTCTGTGAACATCAGTTCATCCCAGAATTTTAAACCATGAAGGATCCTAAGGGGTCATGGAGTACAAATTCTTGTATTCCATGCACGATTCCCACAGTGGCTGTCTGGCCTCTGCCCCCACTCTTCCATGGATGGGCTCTCACCATGCATTGGATGAATAGTACTGATTGCTAGGATGTTCTTCCTTATATGGGCCCGACAACCTGCTTCTCTCTACTTCCACTCATTCAGCTGTTTCTATGTGAACTCAACATTCTCTAGATCCTTGCTGTCGGAATGCCCTGGGGCCGGCAGAGAGTCTCCAGTCCCCAGTATTCGTTATCCCAAGGTGAAGAGTGAGATAGGGGGCCACATTTTGGGCACGTGAATGGATTTCAGAGGCAATTACTCTTTTGCATGCCAGCTCCAAATTGATGACCTTGGTTTGCAGCCATGCTCTTTTTGGAGAATAAAACAGAACAGAGAAATAAACCATAGTTATATAACTCACCTACCTTTTCCCTCCCACTTGGCAGCAACAAACAGGAAAATAATAAACAAGACTCTGAATAAGGGATTTGAAGATTTTTTTCTTCCCACTCCATTGCACCTTGGGGTAAAAGCAGACTTGGCTGTGTTGCCTTTAAATTTGGGTTCGCGCTTGTTCCTTTGTTTGCTGCTTTCTTCAGGCACGGGTGAGAATGCACCACTGTTCGAAGCTGCACAAGCCCACATCCCATCCACAGTACAGGGCCTGTGGAATTTGCAGAGTGGGCAGCGAGCCACGGCTGTTTGTATGTCTCTGCCCAGAATCATTGAGTTTGCATTTTGTGCTGTGTTGTGCTCCAGCCATGGAGGGAAATAACCAGAGTTGTTACTTGAGCATATTTGGTGGTAAACAAAGCCCTTTCTGTTGAGTGGGCTGCAAGCCTTTGGTGGAAAGGGCTTCACTTTTAAGCTTTGCTTCATTTCTTTTTAGGGTATTTTGCAGTTTTTGGCCTTTGGGTGGAAATATCTTCCCTTGGGTAAAGCTGGAGTGTGAGGATCAAGAGAATGTGTTCGTAAATATTTCAATATGCATTTTTGAAAACCATCACAATGCAATTAGCACACCTAGACAATTACCAAGATTCAGATTATATGCTCACTTTAAGAGTTAAATCTGAAGTGTTTTGTCCAGGTAAACTCCTTACAAAATTCCAAGGGAAAGGCCATCTTATAAAAAGGTCATTTCCTGCACATCAGCAAGCTGCTTTCTAAGGCACCACCTCCCTTTCCAAAATGCTTTCCAAGGTCAACTGTTAACGCTGGCAAATTCCCTCCTGCCTGTGCCATGGTTCCAGAAACCAGGGCTCGTGCATGGGTCATAAAAGGTGGGACACTCCCATGTGTGGGGAAGCTGGCTTGGATGCTGTGGTTCTTACAAATATCCGTTCTGTTTCCCGTGTGCCCCAAGTGTCCATGACTACCAGATCTCATGGTGGTTGATGCTTTCAGTGCTGAGACAAAGGTACCCTGGCCCTGGAGCCTGGATTTCAGAGGTAGGGCCTCCTCTGGATGTCCCCGAGGGGCCAGGGAGCCAGAGTTCTCAGGCATCACATCGCCAGCAATGTCTTTGCCCTCTGTGGCCCCCTCATGTCCTTGCCACTGCAGCTGCCACTCTGGGATCACGAAACCCATGAAATTAGGTGTATTAGTCTGTTTTTGTGTTGCTATAACAGAATACCTGAGACTGGGTAATTTATAAAGAAACAGGTTTATTTGGTTTATGATTTGGGGACAGCTGTATCTGGCACAGGCCTCAGGCTGCTTCTACTCATGGCAGAAAGAGGCAGGCAGCCAGCGGGTACAAGCAGATCACATGGTGAGAGGAAGCAAGAGAGAGAGAGAGGAGGTGCCAGTGTCCGATAAACAACCAGCTCTCACGGGAACTAATAGAGCGAGAACTCACTTATTACTCCCCCTCCCCCAGAGAGAGCATTAATTCATTCATGAGGGATCCGCCCCCATGACTCAAACAGCTCCCAATACTGCCACATTGGGGATCAGATTTCCACATGAGTTTTGGGGGGACAACACATCCAAACTCTATCATTAGGGTTACTTTGGATGGCTTCTAGGAAGAGCTGGTGTCCACATCTGGCTGGTAGCCAACCAGCTACTCATGGAGCATCATAGATGGTCGGCGTGGCACAAAACACCTTCAAATGTTGATTTAAGACTGATGACACAGATTTGTATGGAATACCTGGTCTGTGCAAGGCATGCGTGGATGCTCCCTGTAAAGTCTGTTCAAGATTCAGGGAGACCCGGGTCCAAGTCTGGCTCTGCCATTTCATGGACTGCATGACTTCTCCAAACCTTGAGTACTCGCTGTGGCAGGGGAACAACAATAACCCAGGCTTTCTGAGGAGGTGTGTGGTCAGTGGGCGGTGCCCAGTCCCAGCTGCTGAAGGGCCAGCTTGGCAGCACCTTCCCCCAGGGCCTTGGAGTCCCAAGCCAGGTTGATCCCTGTGGGTCCTGCTGGACAACGCAGCCTAGGTTACTGGTGTTTCCCTCCCCTGCCTCTCTCCCTTCACCCTTTGACTCCTGCTTCCTGCAGTCACCTCCCAGATACAGTTCTGTGCACAGGGCCTGCTTATCTCAGGCTCTGTTTCTTGGGGGAACCCAAGCTGAGACATGTGGGTGCCAGGGTGCCCTGCACAGTGCCCGCCCATGCCCACCTGCTGCTGTTACTGTGGTATTTCTTTAAAGGCAAAGTGCTCTTTATTGAGTTGCAAGTCAGGGAGGCAGCTGCTGGCTGCAGAGAGTGCGGGAATGGTGGCCACAAAGGTGCTCCAGCCCCAGCTGGCCCGCTGTTCCTTATGCCCAGGTCTGATGGAGACTGTATTAGTCCTTTTCTGTTACTTATAACAAAATACTTGGAACTGGGTAATTTATAAGAAATGAAAATTATTGCTTCCTGTTTCAGAGGCTGCGAAATCCAAAGTCCAGGGAACACATCTGGTGAGAACCTTCCTGTGCAGTAACGCAGGCGTCTCACATGGTAAAGTGGCAAAGCAGAGAGAGAGAGCTCCTGGTACACTCTCCTTTCAAAGCCCTCCGAACCACACCCACAACCTCCATTAAACCGTCAACTTAATCACCTCTTCAAGGTCCCACCTTTCAGTGATCATAACAGGATTTCCCACCCTCAGCAGTTACAGTGGGGAGTAGCTTCAATGACTTTGGGGGGCCATTAAATCCACCGCAGAGACCAAGCTTCACCATGACAGGTTGGCCCAGAGGAGCGGAGGGGCCGACGTGGCTAGCTTCTCAGGGAAGACACGGTAGAGAAGAGGGGGCTGGATTTTGGTTTATTGATTGATTGATTTTGGTCTAGCCCTGGTAAAAAGTGCTTAGAAAAATTGCACTAGTGCCTCTACGTCTGCCCCACAGGCTGCTGTCCCCCAGACCATTGAGGTCAGCGATGAATGGGAGCAAGGGCACCATTCGACCACTCAGCCCACATTTTGGGATCCCCCAGATCCCCAGGGATTCCTGTTCCTCTGGGAGCTGACTGTCCTCAGAACTGGAGGAAGGCACGGGCTATTTCTTCTCCATGTCCCGGCCCTTGTCTTCCTAACATTCACTTGGAGCAGGAGTTTCTAACTGCTCTTGTCTGGGCTCTTTGTGTTCACTCGTGAGACCCCCTGGCTGTCCTTGTGTGACAGTTCCCAGCAGATCTGCGTGCGCGTTCGTGGGGACGTAGAAAGCTGTAATTATAGTCAGTCCCGAGGGCTGGAGGGTGCATTTCTGAGGAGCTCCCAAGAACTCGTTTGGTTGATTGTTCCTCCAAATGAGGGTTCCTTAACAAGGAGCAGGCAAGGACCTCAGAGCCCTGGGCCGGGCCCTTTATAAGAGAGAGTGCAGAGCCTGTTGGACTGGAATTTCCTGGGGAAAAGGCAAAAATTCAGCAAAGCATTTTTTCAATTTCTGGGGGGTTGCTACTGTAAACTCTTTGTGTAGAGAGGGGAAAAAGTTTTCTATTAACCAAGAAGAATTATATTTATCACCATAGACCAGAATGGCACATGTGGCCTGCACTGGCAATTCAGTGTGTTACTTTTAAGGAATTCTGTTTTGCCACGCAGCCCAGATGGAGATGCTGATTTGATTCTGGCTCTTTCTGTGTCTGCTGTTTGTACTTTAATTTCTTCTTTCATCTGTACAGACCATATGCTGCCTTTCTTGTTCTAGGAGAGGAAGGGGCTACGAAGGGGAGGTGTGTGTGCCGGCTGGGAAAGGCCCAGATTTGGAGCTCTGCCAGTGACCTTGGGCAGGTCTCTGTTCGCCTCTGAGCCTCGGCAGCCCCCTCTGTAAAATGACGTTCATAATAAACTGCCAGCCCTCAGTGGTTCTTGGGAACACGGAATGCTATCATTTGTGTGAAGATGCCTTGCATATTGTGAACCACGCTGCACATGGCTGTCATTCTTCCAGCGGCTGGAGTGGAACTTTGTGACATGTGGGGCTTGAGGTTGATGTTCACGATGAAAACATAGAGGCCGTCTTTTGTCCAGTGACAGCTGCAGGTCAGGCTCTGCCCTCGCACTTCACTCATGTGTAGGAGGCGAAACAGCTCCCCGTGGACACACCGCGGTTGTGTGGGGCTACCTAGCTGGTCCCCAGCCACTGCCTGCCTCTTCACTAGTAGGCAGCTGGGTCCTGCCTGTGGTCTCGGCGCCATGTGCTGCTCTCCACGTGTTGGTCCCCTGGGAAGTCAAACTCTCAGGGGTGGCAGGACATTTGCTGACACCTGGACCTTTATTGGATTCCCTGAGCTGAGTGGGGCTGGTTGTCTTCATCCCCCAAGTCTGCACACAAGTGTTGTGGTGTTGGGGTGTCACCCGGGCCACGCTCTTGGCTCTCAGCCTCCAGCCTTGTCACAGGGAGGCTCTAGAGAGGCTGCCCTGGCAGAGAGAGGCTTCTGGTGAGCGCTGTCTTCCAGGCAGGGCCAGCGTGCAGCGTGCTTTCCCAGAACTTTGACTTTTTCTGCACATATTTTGTAAAACCTTTTTTTTCTCCTTTCTTTTTTTTTTTTTTTTTTTTTTTTTTTTTAAAACATCCCATCTTTCTGGAAAATCAGACTCAGCATTATCAAAAGTTATGCTACTGATTTTGCCACACAACCAAGGTCTTTCCAGACCCTCAGTCAGCTTGTGCAGAAGTGGCTGTGTTTGGTGGCCGCTGGCCATGACATTCCCGCCCACAGACGTGGATGTGTGCCGAGGTGGCTCCAAGCAGATGTTGGTGTGTCCAGGTCTCTGGGTCAGCCATCCTCCTTCAGCCTTTATAAAAATTGTGGTTTATTGGCTTCTACACCCTAATGGGGATACTTAATTTAGTGATTTTTTTTTCAATTTACATGAAAAATGAAAGCTATTCCCAACAGGCATCACCCAAGAATATAACAAAAGGGGATTTCCCTCAGCTGGACCCAGTGTACCTCTAGAATTTCTTGAAGATTTAGAGTTTTCTTAATAAGTATTCATTTTTGGGTGGGCCGTGACGGTAGAATTATCTGAAATGATTTTCTTATGTGGCACAATCCACTAGCTGTTTTTGGTGTTTCAACTTCAAAAGTCCAAATTAAGCATGTTTCTCCACAGACCTGCCCCCCGTCTTGTTTCTGTCAGTTGGTCATTGGCTGACTTGTTCATTCATTCATTCATTCATTCATTCATTCATTCATTCATTCATTCATTCATTCATTCATTCATTCATTCATTCATTCATTCATTCATTCATTCATTCATTCATTCATTCATTCATTCATTCATTCATTCATTCATTCATTCATTCATTCATTCATTCATTCATTCATTCATTCATTCATTCATTCATTCATTCATTCATTCATTCATTCATTCATTCATTCATTCATTCATTCATTCATTTGGTCATTGGCTGACTTGTTCATTCATTCATTCATTCATTCATTCATTCATTCATTCATTCATTCATCACAACCTGTTGTTTGGTCATTGGCTGACTTGTTCATTCATTCATTCATTCATTCATTCATTCATTCATTCATTATCACAACCTGTGTGTGCCAGACTCTGGAGACAGGGCAGTGAGCAAAGCCAGAGGCAGACTCTACCCTCATGAACAGATATGTCACATTGCCACGGTGGCAATGCCACACGGGACAGGACAGGTGTGCAGAGCTGCGGTGGAGGCCGCGGGTGCCCCGCTCAGGTCTTCTTTTCCCGCAGGCACACCCCTCCCGCAGCTGCCGGGAGTCTTGGCGGTGGTCCAGGCTGCTCACAGCGGCTCCCTCCTCTGGAGAGGTGCCCCATGCAAGCCTGCATCTCCGCTCCCCAACTGGTCAGTCTGTAGCCAGGGGCTAACTGCAGTAGAAACGGCAGCCCCTTGTCTCAGATGGCGGCTCCTCCGTGTGCAGCTCCCTCTCCAGAGCTCCCAAGGGACCAGCTGAGCCAGACTCCGGCTGAGACCACAGCCTCGCCCAATTCCTTCCGTCACTTTGTTCTGCTTCCCTCTCTCCCTTTCCCCCTCCTGCCTTTCTCCCTGAGTTCATCAAGTACACCCAGACCCCTCCATCAGGCTCTGCTTAGAGGCAACTTGACTGGAGACAGGTGCTATCAGAACCTATCAAAGAAGGATTTGATTTGGTGGGGCGGGGAGGTCAGGAAAGCCAGTTTAAGGAGGTGGCATCCCAGAGCTGAGTTGGCAAGATTGGCAGGAGCTGATTAGCTGGAGAGTGAAGGGAAGGGTGCTCCAGGAGGAGGAACAGCACATGCAAAGTGCTGGTGGTTAGGAAGAAGGAACTGAGGGCTGAAGGGAGGCTAGTGTTGCTGGAGCTGCCAGAGGGGAGCTCAGCATGAGAAGCCGGGGCTCAGCAGGAGCACAGCAGGCAGGCTTCCCAGACTACGACGGGAGTCTCTCTGGTGGCTGGGCAGCAGCATCACCCACAAGTACCCAAGCCTGGGCCTTGGAGAGAGAGGTAGGTGGGAGAAGCCCAGCCTGTTGGAAAATGCTAGCTCCGGAGTCGGTAGTCTGGGGTTCCACTTCCAGGCCCAGCAATTTTATATGGTGTCTCTGGGCCTCAGTGAGGATCAGAAGTCCTGCCCGAGAGCATTTTGCAGCCTTTTGATAGTGACAGCTTGCAGGTGTGCGCTGTTTTTGTTAGCAGTGTTGATTTTCCTGGGTGTTTACAATGACATGCTTCCTTTCCTTTAACCACAGAGCCCGTAGAACTCAAGGCACCATCTTTGGGGCTGGGGGTGCAGAGGTGGAGACGGCTGCTGTGCAGGAGAGGACCATTGAGTTGTCAGCATCCCGAGGCGGCTCTGACATACACGGAAGTAAAGGCATCTCTCTCTCTCTCTCTCTCTCTAGGTAAAAATAGCAACAGAAAAGGCGTGAGAACCAAAAGCTCCGAGAAGGCTGCCAGCGATGATCACAGTGTCCCTGTGGCCCATGAAGGTGTCAGAGAGAGTAAGTGAGGCTGTTGGAGAGCCCTGCCCCTGCACTGTCACCATCCAGGGAGGGTGGAGGGTGCAGGCCCCTGGTGGCAGCCCAGCCGCACGTCCCTAAGTGTGGGGCTTCCGGGGGCACTGTCTCTTCTTAACCATACTGCGGGGGGAGAACGTTCTCGGCAGCTCACACCTCTGCAGTGCGTCATAGCTCACAGCCAGATTTTCCTGACTGATTTGAAGAAAGTCATTCCTGAATTTCCTGGAGCTCTCAGCTGCTTTCCCTTCCCTCTCACTCTCCTGTCCTGAAGACAACATTGTTTCCTTCCTTGTGGGACCTCCCAGGTGGGTGCACATTGCTTATCTCCCAACCCAACCCAGGGGCCTCTGGAGTCAGAGACTAAGTCTTCTGCTTCCAAAATGCAGTGCTGGGCCTGGCATCATAGTCATGTGAAAATATCAGTCCTATAATTACTTATTTTAGAATGTTCAAAGGTATTAGTTCTAGATCCACGGACAGGCTCAGGCCTACTAGCTATAGCTTACTATTATTAAGTATTACCGTTACTATCATTAAATCTTTATTATTGCAAACTGTGGTATCCAGGATCACATTTCTGCTAATATTAGGAATAGCAACCATTTATTAAGTACTTAATTAGTTGCCAGGCACTTGGCCCAATGTTTGACATTTCCTGCTGCCCCTCTGAGCACTGTGGGTATTATTATTATTATCTGTATTTTATAGATGAGGAAAATGAGATTTGGCAATATGGATAATTTGCCTGGGGTTATTATGTAGCTTGTGAGTGGCAAAATAGGGATTTGAACCCACGATTTTCTGATTCTAGAGATTTTGCTTAGCAATGCGGCTGCTTAAAATAAACAGAGCATTCCATAAATTTGCATTTACGGAGACAGGGCTTGTTTTCGGCTGCCATGTGAGCCCATAAACCATGTAACAGAGTTGATTGTCACAAAGGGAACTGCATGTCCCTTTAGGCACCATGTAATGATTTGGGGCTGTGCTGCTGACCAAGAACTCACCATCAAAGAAATCACAGATGTGACTAACATCCTATAATAAAAGCAGAAGTCAACAACAATGAACTTCTGCAATCACTTACCAGATGAAGAATATATTCCAGCATAAAGTGGGCAGGTGTGCGCTGGACCCATGGCCCACGGAGAGGACTTGCTGCTTTAGGAGGGTGTATGGAGTCCACTGTGTCTTGCTGGGGCTGTTTCTGCTGGTTCATTCTGATGCTGTGGTCCTTTGGGGGTCTCAGCTAAATGGTTGGTGACAGGACTCCCCACCTTGAGTGGGCTGCAGGCATTGTCCTTCTGTCCCTCCTCCCACGCAGGCTGCAAAGCACCTGCCATTTCTTCAGGATTGCTGACACCGCAGGGCGAGCTTGGCTTTGAGGGGTGGCTCGTCTCTCTGGGTTCCTGCTGCCATCAGATCGGGGCCTGGTAGTTCTTCACTGTCTCATTTATTCTAAAGTGCTTTAAAACATATTTTAAAACATATTTTGTCCAGATTTTTTTAGTAGCTTCTGCAGAAGGGTTGGTTTGAATTATCTTAGTTCCTCATTATCATAAGTGGAAGTTATTAAAGTTTTGGGAGGCATTTTAAGAAAGAAAATTAAATTAAAGAAATGAAGGCACATTTCTTTACACACACACACACGCACACACACACGCACACACACACATAAACACACACACACATGAAAATTAAATTAAAGAAATGAAGGCACATTTCTTTACACACACACACACGCACACACACACATAAACACACACACACATGCCTCTCAGGATCATTCCCCTGACCTTGGCCATAGCTCTGTTGGGCTGGGATCTCTGTTCTCAAAGGCAGCCATCATGGCTCTGATTCATTAAGTGCCCTAGATATGACTTTAGCCTTTGAAACTTCTTCTAATAAAAAAAGAAATGGAGGGATTGAGGGCAACGTCAGAGGGGAAGAGCAGCCTGGGAGACCCCTGATATGCAGCTACAGAAGGGAGTGAGATGGTGGTGGCTGGGAGGCACTGCGTATGGGGCAGGGTTGCATAACAGTTAGGGACACGGGCCTGGGGACAGATAGTGGCTCCTGTGGGGTGGAGCTGGTGAGATGGGACCTCGGACATAGTACTGGGCATCCCCAGACCCCGAGTCCATCTTTCTCCCGGCTTCTTCTTTTTTTTTTTTGTCTTTTGCCTTTTTCCGTGTCCGGCAACGGATCGCAACCCTCAGTGTCGCCCCCGCACCGGACCAGGGACCGGCAACGGGATTGCAACCCTCGGCGTTGGTCCCGCGCCTCGCTCAGCCAGTGAGCGGGAACTGGTCTGTATGTGGGATCCGAACCCTCGGGCGGGAGTGCCGCCGCGCTTCCCAAGCGGCGCACTATCCAGTGTGCCACCGGGCCGGTGTCTTTTGTCTTTTTCCGTGTCCGGCAACGGATCGCAACCCTCAGTGTTGCCCCCGTACCGGACCGGGGACCGGCAACGGGATTGCAACCCTCGGCGTTGGTCCCGCGCCTCGCTCAGCCAGTGAGCGGGAACTGGTCTGTATGTGGGATCCGAACCCTCGGGCGGGAGTGCCGCCGCGCTTCCCAAGCGGCGCACTATCCAGTGTGCCACCGGGCCGGCCCACTCCCGGCTTCTTCTCGGTCGCACTAGGACTATTTCTCTGTTCCATTTTATTCTCAAAAAAGAGCATAGTCACAAATCAAGATTGTCAATTTGGAGGTGGCGTGTAAAGTAAGTGTACCCCAAATCCACTCATGCCCAAAATGTGGCCCTATAACTCATTCTTCTCCCTGAGATAATGAACACTGTGGGCCTGAGACTCTCCCTGGGCTCCGAGGCTTTCCAGTGGCAGGAATCTAGGGACTGTTGAATTCATCTAGAGTCACCTGATGAATGGAATTAGAGAGAAGCAGCTCGTTGGGTGCATATGAGGAAGAAAATTCTAGCAATCAGTACTATTTGTCCAGTGAATGGTGAGAGCCCATCTGTGGAAGAGTGTGGGAGATGTAACAGAATGTTGGGGTGGTACAGATGTCAACTACGTGATGTTCAAGGAGGTGGCCGGTGCAGATGTTCATACCTTGTGTTCAAGGTGGCGGGTGTACAGATGTTAAGCACATCGAGTTATGTGAGTGGATGGCATTAAAGGGTTTATCTCAGATGTGGAAGTCACTCTTGGGGACTTTCGCTTTGAGGGAGGGAATATATACATGGATGTCACTCTGATTAAGGTGCAATGCCAGCTGTGGCAAGAATCCAAAATTCATTCTAAATGGTGGTCTATAAGAGTATATGAAGTTGGCTGAATTATTGGTCTAGTTCTTCACCCCTCCCTGTGTCCACACCCTTTGCTGTGTAATTTTTCAATTCCCTTTGCAAAAGGTGAAAGTCCCTTGACTTTGGGCTGGTCTGTGCACCTTGTTTAGACCAACAGAATAAGACAAAGTGACCATGTGCCAGTTCTGAGCTGAGGCTCTGCTTGTTTCCATTTGCCTCTTGGGCCTCTGCCATCTCCATGGGAAGTGTGCACATACCTAGGCCACGGGTTCAAGGAGGCTGAGTGATGAGTGGAATGGATGTGGCCCGACTTGCAGCCTGGGGCCACCCTGCTGAGCCCCACTGATCTACAGACACCTGAGGAATAAATGTTCATTAGGGTCTGCGGTTGTTTGTTACACAGCAGTAGATGACTATTACAATGAAGATAAAGAATATCCTCGTTTTTTTCAAAGGTTGCTTAGTGTTCCATAATTTAACCACTTAATGATGGATATTTAGGTTGTTTCCTGTCTTTTGCTACTACAGGGCTGCAGTGAAATCACCATGTGCCCCGTGTCACTGACCGTGCATCGATTGAGGAATAATTCCCAACTTGGCAGTTCCCATCATGATTGGCATGAGGAATAATTCCCGACTTGGCAGTTCCCATCATTTCTGGCCTCTGCTTCCTTTTCTTCCAGCCAGAAGGGCCTTGTTTTTCATCCATGTCCTGTGCTTTGGGCCTCTGCTCAGACATTTTCTCTGTAGGGAATTAGACAAGTATCTGAGTAGGTGACTGAGAGGACAACTTTGGGATTAGGTTCCGCACTCACTGGCTGTGAGACTCTGGACAAATTATTAACTTTTCTGTGACTCAGTTTCCTCCTCTGTAAAGTGGGGATGATGTCCCTTTTGTAGGCATACTGTGAAGATTAAATAATGTCTGCAGAATGTAGCACACAGAGCACACAGTAAGCTCTTAGCAAACCTTAGCTGTGATTTTTGATTTGCTGTCTTGGGATTTTTTTGGTGGCTTACGTGGGCTGCAGTTTGCCAACCCTTGCCTTAGAACTTCAGTGTTTTGCAACTGCTGCTTCTAGGAAGTCTACCCTCATCACCTCTCTTTCACTTTCCTGTGTCCCTTTCTCATAGTCCTGGTCCCCTCCTCTCTTACATCATAGTGATTCCTATGCACAGGTCCTTGGTTCTGAGACACTGCAAATGCTTAAGAGCAGGATCCCTGTCTGATTCATCCCTGGGTATACCCAGTGTTGTTAGCAGCATTTGACGAGAGTGGTAAACCTGTTTACTGACCACTTGCACTGTGCCAGAACTGTGTTCTGGTGCACAGAACAGGTGTTCCACACATGTTTACATGGGTTCTCCATGGCCAGAACAGCAGGGCTGGCCCTCCAAAGGATGTGGTCTTTGGCTTCTTCTGTTCTTAGAACAGGATATGTAGGAAAGAAACACGATCTCCTGCTGAGATGAAAGCAGGATGGTTTCCTCAATACATGTTGGTGAACGGAAGCTGGCTTGGTGCACTTCCCTCATGCCTGGGCTAGATGAGATTTGAGGCCTCAACCAGGTACCATGCTTGGGGATTGGCCAACATGTGTGTGTGTTAAGCTTGAGGTTTTTATTATATTACAGTTTGGTTTTTCATCCAAGCCCTTGTTCGTGAGCCTCTTCCCTTCATCGCATGACCAGGCAGTTCTCTGGGGCTCAGTGTGTGTCTCCTCCTCAGCATCTGCTTACTTTTGACTCCATCATAAATATGCCTAAAATGTTGCCCTTTAGTCTCTAAAATGAAACATGCACCTTGGAAGTCCCTCCTAGCATTCCTTTACAATGTGGAGAGATTTATTTTGTTTTTCCAGTGGTTTTGTGGTAGGGTCTTGAACGGGTTCCATTAGGGGTCCTGGGCTGTCTGCTGTCTGCAGTAGACATGTCTGTAAACTGAGTGTTTATTAACACAATGTCAGCAGTGTGGCCAGCCTACTGTCTGAAATGGAGCCACAGTGGACTTGCGGGCCTAGAAATATGTCCCAGACAAGGGCTCAAGGATGGAACTTTGAGGTACTTGGTAGCACCTGTTGGTGGCATGAGAAGGCTCTATTCATTTGTATCACCCAGTTGACCCTAGGCTTGTTTTCATTCTTCTTCAGAAGTCTTGGGTTTTCTCAACACATTGTGTGCATTGCGTGCACACACTTATACCAGCTCGTCAAGGTCTACAAAACTCCTGGCATTTTGTTTAGAGTTGCATTGATTCCACAAATCAGTGTGGGGGGAATGAACGTATTACCAACATTGAATCTTCTAATCCATGAACGTGGTATATCTCTCCATTTATTAAATCTTCTTTAATATCTCTAAATGAAATTTTTTTCTCTAGAGGTCTTACACATCCTTTAATAAATTTATTCTTAGATACTTGCTATCTTTTGATGCTTTTAATTTCAGTTTTCTAACCCTTTATTGCTAGTATACAGGCATGTATTTGATTTTTGTATGTTGATTTTTATATCTAGCAACCTTGCTAAACTCTTATTAATTATAATTTTTATACATTATTTTGGATTTGGGTACAAAGTCATAATATATACTAAATAATGACAATTTTTCTTTTTCATTTCTTATGTTTTATTTGCTTTTCTTTACTGCATTGGCAAAGACCTCGGTTCTGAAAGAACAGATCTTTTCTTGTGAGCTGCCTTAGAATTTTAGGTTTTTTAAAAATATGTATATAATTTGGCCTTATTTTAAAAAACTTTTTTTTGTGGTTAGTGTTTTTTGCTTCATGTTAAAAAAGTTTTTTTGCCTACTCCTAGGTCATGAAGATATTTTCCTATGTTATCTTCTAGTGATAAGGTTTCCTTTTACATTAACATATTTCCATTAAAATTATTTGATTTAAATAAAATATGAAGCAAATAAATAGTGCAAGGGGTGCATGAATGTGGAAAAATTCATGAAGATAAGCAAGTGATTGAGGTTTGAGAAATGCTATTTTGAACCAACAGTTCTTTTTTTGAGCTTTAAAAGCAGTGTCTAAAGAACAATACTAATTTTTCATGATGATGCAGACATAGTGATTATCAGCTATTTATTCGGGAAACAGTGTCTGGGCGTTGGGAATTCAGTGATGAAAATCCATTGTTGCTGCCCTTGAGGCTCACAGCCTGTTCGGGAAGACGGAGCAAACTGTGACATTAACTGTGGACTTTTTTCAGGAGTCAGACTCAAGGCTGGCATGTACAGAATGAGAAGATGGGTGTACAATACTAATTTTTCATGATGATGCAGACATAGTGATTATCAGCTATTTATTCGGGAAACAAGTGTCTGGGCGTTGGGAATTCAGTGATGAAAATCCATTGTTGCTGCCCTTGAGGCTCACAGCCTGTTCGGGAAGATGGAGCAAACTGTGACATTAACTGTGGACTTTTTTCAGGAGTCAGACTCAAGGCTGGCATGTACAGAATGAGAAGATGGGTGTGGGGGAGGAAGTCTCGGGAGGTTTTTCAGATGAAGCAGCCTCAGAACTGGACATCCAAGGAGGAGATAAGTGGGCAGAGCCTTTGAGGCTGCAGGTGGCCCTGGGCCGACTCCAGATGTGAGCCACTTCAGCCAGCATGGGCTGAATTCCCAGTTCCCTGAGAGTTTGCTGGGGCCTGGGACAGAACATCTCTGAGCTTGTGTAGCCTTGCAGGGAAGAGACCCCAGCCTGGTTCTGAGGGTGTTTCTGAGGCACAGGTTGTCTCAGAGGAGTCACGTGGGAGCATCAGGCCAGTGCCTGGGCTCCTTCTGTCTTATTGATCTGAGTCTCTGGGGAGGGGCCTGGGCATCCATTTGTTTCTTTAAGCTCCCCTGGAGATTCTGATACTCAGTGAGGGTGAAACTTGTTCAGAGGTGAGGGTCTGAAGGGTCTTCGATGGGGTGGGTATTAAAGAGCTTTCCCAGGGCGACTAGATAAGGCTGAGATTAGCTCAGAGATTTCCCAAGACCCTGAGGGAGGCCCGTGGCCCTCTAGGAAGGCAGCTGTGTCTGAGACAGGCGGAGAGCCACTGCAGACACATTCTCCGTGCACCAGAAAGCCGCCTCCAGACTCTTCAATGATCAAAGGAATGTCAAGTTCAGAAAGGCAAAGGAAAGAATTTCATAAGTCAGAGCTATTCTGTTTATAGGCGACAATGAAAGCAGAAATTCGGGAGGGCTGTGAGCTTGGCCCTGGCAGCGCCCTCGACGTCTTGCAGAGAGATCACAGCAGGCCACAGGGCCTCGCACCCCCAGCTCCCCTGGGCCAATGGCTGAAACCTGTCACAGCTCCAGCTCCTTTTCCTGGTGTGGCCCCAAATACCACCAGGCAACTTGGATTTGTATTATTCTTGTGAGTTTTCAAGTCAAACAGCCTTGATTGGATTTTATGTCACACTTGATTTTGAAATTCTGACTCAGACACTTAGTAGGTGTTTGCCTCTGTTTGGCCTCGCTGAGTCTCAGTTTGTTCATGTGTGAAATGGGGATGACACCCACCTCTTGTGGTCACTGTGAAGATGAAGCGACAGGATGCTTCCGGAGAGTCTGGCTCATGGTTTTTTCTTGCACGTTAGCCCAATTGCTCCCCAAATCATCACCCTTTTAAAATCGTTTTTATGACTTAAGTCTCAACAGCTTTCCCCATCAACCCTCCCCCCAACAGATTTAGGATATTGGAGGTGGGGTGTCTGGATTGATGCCCCAGATTCAGAATTCTAATTTATATGCTGCATTCTGACTGTGCCCTGTAACTTCTGGTCACAAAGACCTCCATATTTTTTTTGTTTTCCTTTTTGTCTTTTTTCATGTCCGGCAACGGATCGCACCCCTCAGTGTCGCGCCCATACCGGACCGGGACCGGCAACGGGATCACAACCCTCGGTGTTGCTCCCACACCTCGCTCAGCCAGTGAGCGGGAACCGGTCTGTATGTGGGATTCGAACCCTCGGCGGGAGCGCCGCCACGCTCCCAAGTGGCGCACTGTAGCAGTGCGCCACCGGGCCGGCCCAAGACCTCCATATTAAAGGCAAAGGACACCTGCAATCTGTGCAAGAGCTGATGTGCACGTATGGTAATCTGTGGTGGTGTTGACGCTCAGGACTCATGAATATATGCCAGCATGCTAATGTCCATTTTGTGAAGTGGCTGCAATGCAGAGAATGCTTGCAAGGGACAGATCTACTGGTGTGTGTGTGTGTGGCGGGGGTGGAGGTAGAATGGGGCCGGCAATCCCGTCCTTACCCCCTGAGGAATCAAGGCTGGGGCTGGCAGAGGGAGCCCTGTGCAGCATGCCTGTTCCTAGAGAGCTGGCTGTTTTTAAGAGGAGAGTAGATTCATCTTTGATGACTGTCGCTCTCCTTCCCTCCAGATTGTGACACATCTCTAATCCTTAATTAATATTTTCCTGTGGTGTTTTCTTTTCGCACCTTTTTCTGTGTTCTCCTCACCCATGTGCTTCTCAGGATTAGTGTCTCTTTCTTCCTAGGAGCAACAGAAACTTGATTTGATGGTAAAGGATTTGTTTGTGTTTATAGAAGGAGCAGGGAGCTCGTCCTGAGGTAGTGTCCAGGCTGCTGTTGGAACAGATTGGCTCAAGAGCCCAGTCCCTGCTGAGTCATTGTGGGAGCCACTTTGCTGCAGCCTGGCTGGGAACTTAGCAGAGCACGGTGAGGCATGAAGAGCTGTGAATGAGTTTCCCATTTATTTCAAGCACTCTTTAAACCTAGTAATTACCCCATTGATTGACATTATAGTACAAATATGTTACAGTTCCAACAAAGATTTTTTCCTCTCTGATTATAGATACGTAAATTAAGCATTGAAACACTTTCTTCTCCATTTTACTTGATCAGCAATGTAGCAACACTTCTGCCTTCCTCAGTCACGTTTTCTGGAGGGTGCAGATAAGTCCTAATCATTGGAAGGTGGCATCATGATTGACAGGTCCTCGGACTGGGACCAGATGTTCCACTGCAAATTTAAAGCCAAAGGAATTCTAACTTCTTGTTCTAACTTTGCACTGGTTTAGGAGTTCTTTGGCTGGCAGAGTCCTCATGTCTTGCTAGTTTTCCATGCTTGTGGTCCATGTGTCTCTGGCACATTATTCCAGCAAGGGTCTGTGGTTATGGTGGAAGGGGTAAATTTTCTGAGTACTCGCATGTCTGAAAATGCCCTTAATTACCTTTACTGTTGACAGATAGCTTAGCTGGTAGTGAATTCCACATTGTAATTTCTTTTCCCTCAGCCCTTTGGATGCCCCCGTTGCCAGTGCGAAGTCTCATGCTAGTCTGATTGTCACTCTCTTGGTAATCTCCAGCAAGTCAGGGCCTGTAGCTGGGATAGTGAGTTTGTCTCCTTCCCGCCATCTCTGCCCTTCCAGATTCCTGGTTTTGAAGGTGTGGAAAGTTTCTTTGAAGCCCATGTTCTTTCATACTGTGGATTTGGTTTGGCTGCTTATCGCCCCAGAGAAACCGCCTGTGAGGTTCCAGTGTTAGCAGCAGCCCCCCACTGTGGCTGGAGCACAAAGTCCTGAGCTCAATGACTCAAGTTCTGAAGATGTCACTTCTGTGTGTTCCTCTTTGGTCTTTGCCAGCACAAAGGGGACAGCCATACGGAGGAATGGCCCTTGTCCCCCTTTGTAGGCCTCTGCAGGACTGGGGACCTCAGACGGTTTAAAGTGTTATGGCAGCACAGGCTCTGCCCGTGCCTGTGTGACTCAGAGGCCTCCAGCCTATTTTGTGTCCCTAAGATGTCCTGCCCCCACCTGTCTCTTGAGTGGCTGAGTGTGCCTCGCAGAGATTCCTTGATCGTCCTGTGCAGTTTTCTCTCCAGGGTAATACTGTTTCCCTTTGCAGGTGAGCCGAGTGGAGGAGCAGCTCACGTTGCTCATTTTGGACATTAAGTAGACGTGCCAGAAATCTGTAGGATGATGTTCTCAGGGCAGAAAGAAAAGGAGAGAAATGAATCAGGTTGAAATAGACTGAAATTTATCAGTACCTCTGCCACCTGAGTGTGCGGGGACAGAATGCCAGAGAAGAGGGAGTAGCTACAACCTTGGGGAGATTCTTCCTGGCACGTTGGAAGATTATTGGGGTACTTGCTTGAGCTGCAGGTCATGGGCTAATTACTTCAGCTGCGATATTCACATCCTCAGCTGCTACGAGCCCCTTCCGATGCTCGCCTGGCATCAGTAGGTCAGTCTCCAAATAAGCTCATGAATGGGGGCTGGGCGTAGACTTCGTGTGTGTGCTTTGACTCGCGTTGGCATAGATGGTACCTGCAACGTCTTGTAGATGAGGCCACGGATGCTCTATGTGGATCGATAAAGGGAAGGCAGGGAGGACGCTCAGGGAGTGAGTCCGAGGTGACTGTCCTGTGCAGCAGAGGCGGAAAGGGCTCCCCTCCGTCAGGGGTGGCGGAGAGAAAAGTGCAAACAAGGGTGGGAGGTGTGGTCTGGGAAGGGAGGGGAGAAACAGGAGCAGGCTGCTGAGCCCAGTACAGACGAGACCGAGGAGAGGACGAGGAGTCGGAAAGAGCCCCCGGGTGAGAAGGACCCCTGTGAGCAGAGCCAGAGCACAGAACACAGGAGTGCGAGGAAGGATGGCTGGAGGGAAGTGGGCACGGCAGTGCAGGCCCTCCTGGGGCTGGCCAGTGAGAGGAGGTAGCTGGAAGTAACACTGCGGCTGGACAAGCCCTGCCCTCGGCCCATGTCACCCTCAGTGCTGGACAGGAGCTGCACATGTGTGTCCCATGCACTGCGTCGGCTTTGAACTTGGTATCCCAGCGGCCGCTCCCCTAGCTTTGCTAACAGCACCTGATTCCCAGTGGCAGACAGGCGATGAGAGAGTCGGAGCCTCCCTGGGAGGCATGTGTGAGGCTGGGCAGAGACTCCTGAGAGGCAAATGCGGGCTGGAAATGCCATCCTCTGGCAGGGCATGGTTTCGGCCACCTGAATGACTGATGAGAGCTCCCGTGGCCCTGTCTTCCCTGCACTTGTCCAGTGTCCTGGCCTTTTGTCCCTCCGTGAGCTTCCTGCCACCCCTCCAGCCATTCCCTTTCCTGCTTAAGTTAGCCATTGTTGATTTTTTACAACAGAAGGACCCTCATGAACGCACGTGGGTCTGTAACTTTGTCTTTGCCTTTCAAGGACGTTGTGTTTTCTCAGAGTGGCCCCCTCTCTAGCTTCTTTGTAAATGGCGTGGACAACACAGAAAGCTTCCAAGCAAAACTAAGCGCTCTAAAGATAGCGTCTTCTAATAAGGAAAAAAATGCCGGTGTCAGAGTGTTGGGTTCAGGAAGACTGCGCCGCGAGCAGCCTGGAGCCTGTGTTTATCTGGGCTCCGCACCAGCGGCTTCTCCGGACGGAGGGGGTGGATCTTCTGTGTCTGCTGTGCCATCATTGCAGGAGTGGACAAGAGGGACGTTTGTCGACTGTGGCAGCTGACAGTGCTGCCAGCTGCATGAAACTCCACTCCTGCCATGTGTCCATGGAGGTGCAGCCTCTTGACAGGGCAGGAATTGAACTTTCGAGTTGATATGAGATGTGCACCCACGACACACTCCACTTACGGGCACTTTCTTTTCACTTCTCATGTATCTTGGCGAGAGGACATGGCAGAGCTTCTGTGAATCAACAGAAAAGCAGTTCTGATGAATATGTAATTTTATTCAGGGAGTTCCTTTTTTGAATTAAAATATTTATATACACATGAGGTGTTTTCTTTTTCTCAAAGAGATGCTTTGAATAGCAATTATTGTTGCTTTCTTGAGCTAGTAAATGATATATATGTCTGTCTGTCTGTCTGCCTGACTATATAAATGATATAAACGAAGTTTGCTTAGCTGGATGCGGTACGTGGATTCACCACCCGCTGTGTTTTCTGCTGAGAAGGAAGGACCTGGTGGGTGGGGACACGTTCACTGTGGCTGTGAAATAGGTTTTCCACAATGGCAGCAGGTCTTGTCATATTTCGGATGCTTGACTGTGTGGGAATATGTGGATCTGTACTGAGCACCAGGATGTGGAGGGATGGGCCAGTGCCTTGTTCCCTGTCAGGATCTGAAACCAAAGCTGAGTCGAGATGAACAGCGGCTGTTACCAGGACACGAGGAGTCACCCCGCAGACCACTGCCAGCCAGCGTGGTGTTGGGCCAGTGGTGGGCTCCCTCAGGACAGGCTGGTTAGAACCGACGATGCCCACTGTGTCTGCAGCAAGACAGGCTGGGACCAGGTGACAGGAGAAGAGCAGGGAGCAGTGGGAGGACGGGGTGGGGACGGGAGCAGCAGCAGCGACTTCAGCTCAGGGGGCTGAGGACGCCCAATCAGTGCAAGGCTCCGAGTGCCAGCCGAAGCACATCCTGGAGTCCAGCCTCCCAGGGAGGACAGGCAGCCAAAGAGTCATGACCTTGACCCTCACCCCTTGTCCTGAATCCCGACCAAGGCCTCAGGTGGGTGCCCGTGCCCACTGGGATCTGAGAGCGCAGGGAGGGGCGCAGCCCCCGAGCGCAGGCGCCAGTGGTTCTGAGGCCAGAGTGGAGGGCCCGGGGCTCAAGCCCCCAGCTCTCTTGGGGTGCGGGTTTGTAACCTGAGTGCAGAGCTGAGCTGCTGCGGTGCTGGACCCCGAAAGGGGCAGGGAGGGGCTGCTGCTGCAGCAGCATTAGGAGCTTCTGTGACCAGGCTGTCGCAGGCGGGCAGCGTGGATTTGAGTGAGTTGTGTGAGGCATTTCTCACTCATCAGACACTCGAAGGCAATTCCTGGTAGGCAGTATGGAGAATTACTCTGTTAACATTTGGGACCAAGAAATTGCCCCCTGTGTGGGTCAGACTCATGTGTCCCCCAGGCCTGGAAGGTGGAAGGGCAGACTCCAGTGAGAGAAGGAAGTTATGGTCACCCCATTGCCCTCTGTGTGGTCAGCCTCAGGTGGTTAGAGGTGTTTGCAGCACAGACCCCCCTTGCTACAAGGCCCTCCTTTCCCTGTTTGCACCCCCTGTTCACTGCATGCTCCCCCACCCTGCTGCAGGGCCCCCTCACTCTCCCAGTGTCATCAAAGCCACCCCCGTCCTCCTGTAGTGTTCAGCGGGAGGCAGTGGTTCTGTCACCTCCCTCCTGGTGCTGGTCACCATGCTGGGCACCAGTGCCTCTGTCTCCCCATGCACAGCACAGGCGGATAATAAACATTTCCCTACAAGAAGCCTCCTGGCAGATGTCTGCAGGGCCTGGGAAGCAGCGTGGCATTGTTGGCCAGCCTGGGGCTGAGACTCTGGAGGCTGGAGCTGATGTCCAGGTCTGCTGGGACAGGGACACCTTGGGCAGCTCGCCTCAGGTCTTGAGGCCTCAGTCTCCTCTTTTGAGAACTCAAGGGAAGGACTAGACGGCATCTCGGGTCCTGGCAGGTCTGAATTCCTGGTGACTGGCAGCTTGCCAGGCTCCTCCAACCTCCTGAGACCAGCGTGGCCTCTTCCCTGCAGAGCTCTGTCCTGGATGAATAGACACCCCCACCTGCTCTGGGTTGCTGCTGGGATCTCTGAGGCACTTCCATCTCAGCAGTGACACACACGACCGTTTAAATTTGCCTCTGTGACATTAGGGATTTTCTAATACTTCTAGTAGAAATAGATTTTGTTCACCTCTACTGCAGAGTTTTTGTTTCCTTTCTCCAAAGTCAGATGTTGAGGAGATGGTGTCACTTTGAGACATCCCAGCCCCATGGCAGCATCGGGTGAGAGAACAGCCACCCTGGAGTCAGGACGCCTGGGTCTGGCCCCGCTGCTCTTCGCGCTCTTATCCATAGGGGCGATGGGCTAGACTGGGATGGTCGCCAAGGGCCTGCCCAAGTGCTGGCATTTTATTTCAGGGGCAAACTGTGTTTTGTAGCTGTTCTTGAAGTTATCAGTTTTGCCAAGAATGGAAGACAGTAGATTTTTTTTCTATTTCTATTGCTTTGCTCATTAACATGCACAATACAAAGGCTAGAGTTGCTGAAACAAAATCAACCAGTTCTGATTAATTTGCAGAGCTCAGCCACGGGATTGTTCTGAAATTTCTAACCAATGGCTCTCCCTGACTGAGTCACACTGTGGCAGGATCCTTAATTGGAAACAGCTTCAGACAGTAGCATGGATAGCAACAGAGAGGGAATATCAGAGCAAAAACACCCATAAATCAGATGCCGACGAGAAAGAAAATTGGCACAGTGGTGACTGTTGAATCGACCATATATGTCCAGAAACACGGGCATGCCGGGGGGTGGGGGCTGTGCTGGTGAGTGGGAGTTCAGGGGAAAAACAGAAAAGCACGTGACCAGATTGAGAAAATCAGAAACTCATTTCTTTCAACATCTGTCCTTGTCTTTAACAAACATTGTCCTTTCCAGGTTGCCCACCACTTGGTCTGGAAACTTTGAAAATCACAGACTTCCAGCTGCATGCCTCCACGACGAAGCGCTATGGCCTGGGAGCGCATCGAGGGAGACTGAACATCCAGGTACCAGCCCTGGGGAGGGTCCGATCCTGTCGCCAGTTACTCTGGGAATAGACATCGCCATGGTCCGTCAAGCCTGGCTTGGGCACCATTCATGGTATCTAAAATGCATTAGCCCTAATTCTCACAATTAGGAGGGCTTTGCTGAGGAATCCTCATTTTGCAGAGAGAGCATCGAGACTCAGAGAGGGTGTGTCTTCTCCAAACACGGTACTTGCTACAAGTGATGCTGCTGTTACCTGGACCCAAACGGGTCTGCCTCTGCCTCCGCCTCTTGAGCACTTCTGGACAGGGAGGAGGAGAGCATGGAACGATCACCTGTGGACACAGGCGCAGCGCAGACGTGGTGCACGAAGGCTGTGCCATTTGTCTTCCCTCACCTCCCCATACTCACCTCTTCCAGGCTGCTCCGTGGCTCCCTCCCTTGGGTCCCCCCAGGTCAGACCCTTGGTGGCTCTGCAGCACATCATGTCTAGGCCTCCTTCCCTGAGGCTCAAAGGCCACCATGATGTTGGCCCTCGGTGCTGTCAAATCCCCTTCTCCATCAGTCCCAAACCTGAGGTCTTGCTCCAGAAGGTGAGCTCCCCCCGCACGCTGTACGCACCATGTGATTCTTCCTGCCAGGCCTTTTCTCCGGCAGCTTCCCCTGCCTGGACCTCCTTTACCCCACTGTGCCCAAGCAGTGAAGATCC
Source organism: Galeopterus variegatus (assembly GCF_000696425.1). Lineage (NCBI taxonomy): Eukaryota > Metazoa > Chordata > Mammalia > Dermoptera > Cynocephalidae > Galeopterus > Galeopterus variegatus. Next base: position 27,919 of record NW_007731018.1, on the reverse strand, counting down.
CGTCTGACCTATGGGATGAGTTTCCTATTGCTACTGTAAATGTATCATAACCGTAGCCTCTTAAATAACACAAGTTGATTCTCATGCAGTTCTGGAGGACAGACACCTCATTGGGCTAAATCAGGTGTTGCAGGGCAGTGTCCTTTCTGTAGGCTCTAGGGAGAATCCATTTGCTTCTGTTTTCCAGCTTCTAGAGGCAGCCCCGTTCCTTGCTCGTGGCTCTTTTTCAAAGCCAGCAGTGGCAGGCCGAGTCCTCCTCGTGCCGTCGTCTCTCTGGTTCTCTTTCCCACTGAGGTTACATCGGGCCCACCTGGATCACCCAGGATCATCTCCCTACGTCAAGCACCCTTAATTCCATCGGCAACCCTCACTCCTCTGCCACGTAACCCGATGAATGCACAAGTTCCAGGATTAGGAGGTGGACATCAGGGAGCGGGGGGTGCTATTCTGCTGACCCTTCTCCGATGCCTTTCCCTCCGGCCCCAGATCCTGCTGATCCAGCCCTTCTCAACTTTGCACTTGATCTGTACTGTCCCACCGGGTTCTCTAATAGGGACGTATTTTACTTTTCTTTCCCCAGCTGCTCTGTGACTGTGTGTGGTTTCCAAACCCCTTTTGAACATGCACCATTGCTAGGGAGGGAGTGGTCCTTCCATCCCAGTGCTGAGGCGGCCATCGAGGCTGTGCTCAGAACAGATTCTGAGTGGCAGAGCGGACACCTTGTTCTCCAGTGGTCTCTGTAAATGCGCTAGTGACAGCCGCTGCACTGTCCAGGCAGGAGCCAATGAGGCCCCTCCCCAGGGAGTGCATGGGCTCAGGGTATCTGACTTCAGGCTTTTGCTCTTCCTCCAGCCGACCCCCAAGTCTTGATCGCATTATATAGACCTTCAAACTGCTTAACCTTCACCACTTTTTCAGCTCAGCAGAAATCAGAACATTTCCAGAACTAACTTTAATGAAATCCAAAGGTTGATGTATAAATACTCTTATTACAAAAATAACAGCTGCTAAGAAATATTTGGATATGTGCAACTAAAAACTGCAAAAACTTGTGTTTTATAAAAGGATAAACACATAAACCTCAAAGTCTGCAGAGGAGTTACCATAAATACTCTTATTACAAAAATAACAGCTGCTAAGAAATATTTGGATATGTGCAACTAAAAAGTGCAAAAACTTGTGTTTTATAAAAGGATAAACACATAAACCTCAAAGTCTGCAGAGGAGTTACCGTAGATCATCCCAGAGTGCACAGGGCACCTGAGGACGGGCTCCAGTCCTCTGACTGAACAGCAGAGCCAGGCCCAAGCAGGGCCAGAGCCCCACGGTGGCGTGTGGGGGGTTGCTTTGTGTGTTAACTAGGAAAAGTCTCATCTGATGCCTGGAATGCTTTTGATGTCAGAGGTCGGGGGTGGGGGTGATAGTCGGTCTCAACCCACCCAGTCCTCTTACCAGGTTCTTGACTCTGCCACAGGAAAGAATTCACAGGCATAGTCACAGTAGACAGTGAGAACAAGTTTAATATAACAGATAAGAAATGCAGATTCCACAGAGCACCACACAGCTCCAGAGACTGAGCAGGGCCCACACCAAGTCTAACAAAAAAATGAGTTCAGTACAGACATCAAGTCTAACACAGAAGCAAGGAAAACATACTTAGAGTCCAGTACAAAGTGCAGGCTGGCTCAAGAGAGTGAGCAGCAGATACACAGTAAGATGTGCACAGCTCAGCCAGTGGGGTGCCAGCTGCCTCCAGGAGAGTGAGCAGCAGCCCTGCCTTCTGCTGGGATTCGGCTGTGATGGTTTCTCTGTCTAATGGATAGTCAGTTAAGGGGGTGGTTCTCAGTTCTGTAACATTTAGTCTTGCACATGCTCAGTCGGTCTCTTCCTGGAGCATGTTCATTGGTCAG
>NW_007731018.1:23438-24087 GCF_000696425.1 Galeopterus variegatus | reverse complement strand
CAAGCTAATGGGATTTTATGCATGTGAAACACCAGGTGTTGGAGTTAGAAGCTGTGTTTAATACCTTAGTGCAGAACGCGAGTGGGTTTAGCCCAGCCCCTCACTGGCCCAGGGCTCTGTGGCGCCCACGTGGTGTGGTCTCGCAGGCTGGGCCGCGCATCCTGGCTGTTCTGCTAACTAGTCGCATGGCCTTCGGCAAGATGCCCAGCTTCTCTCAGGCTCAGTGTCATTGTCAGGAAAGTGTCACTGCCAGCTCTGCTACCTTCATAGTATTGTAAGGATCAAAAGAAGTAAAGAAAGAAAATTGTCCTTGGCAATTCTCAGATGCTGTATTCATACCCATTAGAATTCATTCTTTCAACAGCCCATTGTGAAGTGCCTGCCACGTGCCGGGCACTGGGAGATCAAGATGAAGAGCAAACTCCTGTTGATCCCCTGCCTTCAAGACGCTTGGGTCTCTAGCAGAGGGAGAGCAGGCGCGGGCTCGGAGTCACTGGCACCGTGCTACGTGCTTCGTGTGCGCTGTTTTATTTATTCCTCAATACGAGACACAGACACTATTATTATTACCTCTGTCTTATAGAAAATAGACGCATGGAGCACAGAGTGACTGCGCTAAGCTTTCCCAGGAGAGGCAGATTATGAATCC
>NW_007731018.1:14379-22675 GCF_000696425.1 Galeopterus variegatus | reverse complement strand
AACCCTCGGTGTCGCACCCGTACCGCGACCGGCAACGGGATCGCAACCCTCGGTGTCACGCTCGCACCACACTCAACCAGTGAGTGGACCGGTCTCTATATGGGATCCGAACCCTCGGCAGGAGCGCCGCCACGCTCCCAAGCGCTGCACTCTACCGAGTGCGCCACTGGGCCGGCCCTTTTTTCCCTCATTTTAATCAGGAGACTTTGAAAGAATCCTTATAACTCAACTTATAACTTGTTTTTTTTCGAGTAGAATTTTGCTTATATTAATTTACTAATATAAGCTTAGAGAAGAAATTAGTGTTTACGTTTCATCAGTACATGGGGACAAGATAGATTTTCCAAGAATTCAAGGAGGAAGTCCAGTTCAGGAGGAAAGCAAAGATTTTGCCTGTCATTTTCTTCTGGTGTGTCCAGGATCCTTTCATACCAACTCACCTGTGAGCTGTGATCTCATTTAGAAATAATCATTGGACTCTTTGGCTCTATGAGCAGCCACAGACAGATTGGAAATTAACATTCCAAGTCTCAAAGAGAACATGATGAAATGGCCTCTAAAATCATGCTCAAATCCTTTGCCTGCAGTTAGTCTTAGCAGGTAACCCTGAATTCAGGTTAATCTAACGGCTCATCCATGGTGCCATCCCCGAAACATCTGTGGAGGACGCTGAGATTTTCCGTGGCGCATACACTGAGGAAAAGGGGTTCAGAAGCAGTGATGTATCCACCACGGTTATTATGCCGGATGCTTCCTCAGCTGCAAAGCCTGTAGCAGCCTGCAGTAGCACTTGCCATTTCAAAGGCTTTCAGTCTCATTCTTAAGACTTCAAAATTGTGGTGAGTAAGGTCATGACACATGAACAGAAGAAATGAAATACCAAGAGTGTGTGGTGGGACTCAGGATGTCACCGCAATTCCTGCCTGTAATCAGGAATGTAAAGCTGACTCTCCGATCAGAGCTGGGAAGGAAGAGTTGACGTTTTGAAGTCACGAAGCAAAATGTAGGGCTTTCACACCTCCAGTGTCTTTGCGAAGGCCTGGTTATGGTCATTCGACACTCTGCGACCCACGCCTTGTCTCACGCGTGTTAGAAATGACTCAGAGTCTGGCTCCTCTGAGAAGGTCACTCTTATCTCTCTTTCATGGGGAAATGTTTGGATATAATAATAGCGTCTGTTGTGGCCATTTCCCCAGCACCACTGGAGCGAACCTCGACTCTTAAGTCATTCCCTTAAAGGAATTCTACGGAGCACCTTGATGCTGATATTAGGATCTAGTTCTAATGTTCTGATCATCTTATTACCTGAAATGAGGTGCGAGCCTCGAATATGGCTTCGCTGTGCCCCACGGGAAGACACTAACTCACTTGTAGGACGTTTAACCAGTCGCGTTTCACCATCCCACACATCTGTCTCCCTGTACTGTTTGGCCCTAGTGCATCGGGGGCCCCACCTTGTCCAACGTGGAGACCACGTTTCTCCTGGCAGGAAGTGGTGGCACGCCTCGGGCAGCGCCGTGTTCTCCTGCTTCACCCCATGCACGCCCACGCCTGCCTGTGGCTGCACCCTGCACCTGAGTCTTTGACCCCAAAGCCTGGCCATTGCTTCAGACCTTCCTTCTCAGTTCTCTGGTGCTCAGCCTCCAGCTTGTTTCTGGCTGCTCAGAGCCTTTGCTGTGACTCAGCGAGCCCTTCCTGGGCACTACATCTGTGCTAGGTGCTGCGTGGGCAAAGGCCATCACAGCAGGAGTGTTTCCAAGTCAAGGAATGTCATGTTTGTTTCGATAAAGGGACTTTGTTCTGCATCTGCCTTCAAGCAACAGTCTGGGAGATAGTGTTTGGATGCCAAAAGGCTGGAATTTAGGATATTTGGATTTTTATGGGAATAGCAGGACCGAATATTTTAAATTACGATTCTCTTGGAAAACTCAAAATGAGTATTCCCCATAATGATGACAATGTTCTGTTCTCACTCTCCTGAAGCTTATATCGCACACACATGGGCAGGTGGAGGAACGATGTAACAAAGGTAGAAGGGCAGTGGGAGTCAAAGACGCCCTGGCGGGTGGGTCACAGATTCGTAGAGAACCGCAGGACTGTCTTCTTCAGATGTAGATTCTGTTTCACGTGCTGTGTGAATTTCTCTTTAATATGTCATTAAATTTCATGAAATTAATATTTCACTTAACCATCAATATACGCATGGAACAGCTCTGTTTTAGCGATAAGGAGACTGAAGTCAGGGGCCGAGTGATCTGCCCTAGTCCCACAGCGAGTAAGTGCAGAGCTGAGACTCAATCCCAGCTTTCTGGCTGCAAAAAAACCCAGGGCTCCTTCCCCTGCCATTTCCAGTACTCACAAGAGTTTTCTGCTTGTCCGCTAGCTCGTGGCCCCCCTGCCGCCGCTGTGACTCATCTTCTCGACTCCTGGCTCGAGCTGCCCCCAGTGCCTCCCAGGCCCACATCCTGGCAGTTGTGACATCCTGAAGTGTCAGCAGTCACATCACGGGCCTGGGTATCCACTCAGCTGTCATAAGCACTCTGCGCCCTCTGGAATGGTGCCTCATGGGCATGGGCCCTCTGGGTCACCCACCCAGCCACCCGCAGGCCAGCTGACTATCTCCTGGACATGCACAGTTGGGATTCAGGGTGTAGATCATTCTGTGTTAATGCTTTAAGGACACAGCAAACATTGCACATGCAGAGAAAGCCAGGGTGGGGAAGAAGGAGACAGAGAGGGAGAGGAGGGGGAAAGGAACTGGACATGCACAGTTGGGATTCAGGGTGTAGATCATTCTGTGTTAATGCTTTAAGGACACAACAAACATTGCACATGCAGAGAAAGCCAGGGTGGGGAAGAAGGAGACAGAGAGGGAGAGGAGGGGGAAAGGAAAGAAGATCGGCAGAGATTCTTTCATTCATTTCATTTCCTCTGAAAAAAACACCTCTGCAAACCTTTTATGTGCTAGGCACTTATAATAAGTCCTGAGAAAACAATGACGAGCAAAACTAAAATAGTCCCTGATCATTAAGGGACCTACTCTGTGCTGGGCTCTGTTCTAGGTGCTCGGGATGCCCCTTGCCACCCTGAAGCTTGCATTCTAGTGGGAGAGGCAAGTCAAAGCAGGAAATGTGGTAAAACACCACTTTTACAGTATGTCAGGAGGTGGCAAGTGCTATGGGGAGAAGAACAAAACCACGGACACCTGGCTGTGGGAGGGGTCGGGAGGGCTGGCTTTGGGGTGGGGGAGCTGCACTTCCAGAAGGTGGTTAAGGTTGCTTCATGGAGAGGTCAGCCTGCAGGAGATCACAGGGGAGCCCCTGAGGTGTGGGAAGAGCATTCTTGGAGAGGGGATGGCTCAAGCAAAGGTCCTGGGGTGGCAGTGAGCTCGGCATTGCCAAGGAGCCCCAGAAGTCTGGTGTGGCCGGAGCAGAGTGAGCATCAAGGCGAGGAGACATGGGGCCAGAGGTAATTGGAGGCCTGTGGGCCAGTGGAAGGACATTGGCTTTTATTCTCGAGTTTGTTAGGGGAGCCAGAGAAAGTTTTTGAGCACAGGAATGACATGCTCTGACTTATACATGGAAAGGATCAACCTGGTTGCTGTGTTGACTTTAGGGGAGACCTGCTAGGGGACGACTTCAGCACCCCAGACAAGAGGGGGTCTTGGCTCGGGCCGCGATGGGAGTGAGAAAGATGGCAAGAAGAGGTTGGATTTACGATATCCTGAAAGTAGGATTTTCTGAATGAGGGGGTGGGTGAGCTTTGGATGAGGAGTACCAGGAATCAGAGGGAGTCAAGGATGTCTCCAGCATTTGACCTGCAACTCTGATAACCTAATAATCTAAGGGGGAGAAGAAATTACTAAAAAATCTTACCAGTGAATATATAATCACAACCTAAAACGAATACCTGGAAGGGGAGGACCACGGCTGTTAGTTTCCTGGGACTGCCGTAACAAAGTACCCAGACTGGGTAGCTTAGAACAACACATTTATTCTCTCACAATTCTGGAGGCTGAAAGTCTGAAGTCAAAGTGCTAGCAGGGCTCCCTCCTTCCTTGCCTGTTCCAGCTCCTGGTAGCCCCTGGCATGGCATGGCGTTCCTTGGCTTGTGGATGCGTCACTCCAGTCTCTGCCTCCGTGGTCACGTGGCCTCCACACCCTCTTCCCGCTGTGTATGTATCTCTTGACTAAATTTCCCCCTTGTTAAGGACGCCAGTCATGCTGGATGTGCCCACTCTACTCCAGTCTGACTTCGTCTTAACTAATTACGTCTGTAACAGCTCCATTTCTAAACAAGGTCACATTCTGAGGTTCCAGGGGTTAGGACTTGAGCATGTCTTTTCACCAGTCACAATTTAACACCGTGGTTCTGTGTGCCCAGTAAACCTGCCTCAGACTGGAGCTCGGAAAACTTTCCTGAGGACGGTGTCTTGGTCTGTTTTCTGTTGCTGTAATTGAATACCTTGGATGGGGTAATTCATAAACAAAATAGATTTATTTCATACAGTTCTGGAGGCTGAGAAGTCCAAGGTTGAGGGGCTGCACCTGGTGAGGACTTGTTCCTGCATTGTAACGTGGCAGAGGGTGTCACATGGTGAGAAGGACATGAGAGGGACAGCCAAACTAGCTTTTATAACAGACCCCATCTCATGATAACTAACCCAATCCCTTGATAACCCACTAACTCATTAACCTATCAATCCATGAATCAGTTAATCTGTTCATGAGGGCAGAGCCCTCATGACCCCATTATCTCTTAAAGGCCCCACCTCTTAATATTGTTACATTGGGGATTAAGTTTCAAGATGAGTTTTGGAGGAGACAAACATTCAAGCCATAGCAATGGGGTACTTGGGCTAAGATCTGAAGCGGGATTAGAATTTAAGAGATTATCAGACAATGGGTTGGCAGAGAGGAGAGAATAGAATTCCAGGTGGATGGGAACATTTGTGCAAAGACCCTGTGGTGGGAGGGAACATCATATATTTGAGGAACTAAAGTAAAGCCAGTGTGGCTGGACCCATGCTATGGCGGTGGAGCAATGTCATGGCCCATAAACATAAGAAAAGGTGCTCTCCATCATTAGACGTCAATTAAAGGCAAATTAAAACCACAGTGAGATATGACACACAGGACCCAGAATGGTTTTGGAAAAAAAAGGACACTATCACATGTTGGCAAAGATGCAGAACAATAGAATCATTGACACACAGTGAACAGCCACTTTGGAAATCTATTTGGCAATATCTACTAAAGTTGAACATTCTCATACCCATTGGCCTAACAAATTCACTCTTATGCCTAAACAGAAATGCATTCACATGTGCTTGAAAAGACATGTCCAGGTAAGTTCACAGCAGCATTTTTTTTTTTGTGACCGGTAAGGGGAGCATAACCCTTGGCTTGGTGCCGCCCGCACTGTGCTCAGCCAGTGAGTGCACCGGCCATCCCTATATAGGATCCGAACCTGCAGCCTCGGCGCTCCCAGTGCCGTACTCTCCCGAGTGAGCCACAGGTTTGGCCCCACAGCAGCATTTTTTATGACCCCAAATAGATACAATCTACATGTTCATCAACAGTACAATGGATAAGTCATTTGTATATGCACACAATGGAATAGTATACAACAGTGAAAAGGAGCAAATTGCTGTTACATGCAATCATTTGGATGAATATCCTAGATATAATATTGAACAAGAGAAGCCAGACACAAAAGAGTTACGTTTATATAAAATTAAAAAATAGAAAAACCAGTCTAGGGCAATGGAAGTCTGAGTAGTGGTTACCTTTGGGGGAAGGTCATGTCTGGGAAGGGGCACAGGGAGGCTTCAGGAGTTTTGGTCAAGTTCTACATCTTGGTCTGGGTGTGGCTTCATAAGTGCGTGCACTTCCTAAAAATCTGTTGGAACTGCACACTTAGGATTTGTGGACTTTTCTGTGTGTATTTTACAATTCGACGAAAACTTTACAAAAAAGGCAATAAATCAAAGGAGAGAGGTATGTTTGATTTAGATGTTAAAAATTGAATGTTAAGAATAATATAATAAATGAAATTAGGTGGTGGAGGAGAGGTAGCAGGAAGTAGAAGTAATGATTTCATCACTACCCATAGTAGGGAATTAATAGGTTCTTTCTGAGAAAATACATACTTAAGCATGTTACATAAAAGGTGTAGTTACTAAATCAACCATTAAAACAAAGATACAGACCTTTAAAAGTTTCAGAGGAAACATGTACTTTAAAAAGCAAAGAAAAGGGGTCAACAGCTAAAGATAAAAGCCAAAAGAAGTGATAAAAATAGAATATCTAAGAAAAGTTGATGACTCATTCAGACAAAAGAACATCCCTCAATGGGTTAAATGGACCAAACACACGTATTAATAGAAGAAAACTTAGATTGTGTTATAAAGCAAATGCAATCACAGATCATAGCAGGTACATCCCTAAAACAAAATGAATCATGCTTGTACCCTCAGTGGCTTCTATTTACTGAGTGCTTAATCTGTGCCAGGCACTATACAAAATACACATGACTTGTGTAACCATCGCAACAGTCCTACCACATAGATTCTATTTCTGTCCTCATTTTATAGTCAAACTGACCTAACTGGAGATATTCAAATAATGAGCTGTAGAACCAGGACTTAGAGGGGGCTGGGACTCCGGAGGCTATTCTGCGCTGTGCTGCCTCCCTGGAGTGTGACAAGCACTCTATCTTTATGTGGATGACTGATAAGTGAATCAATAATTGTTTATTTTGAGAATTAAACTTATTTTACAGATATACAAGTTTAATGGCCAAAGTGTTTCCCACATTTTAGTTGAATTAAATTAGTGTTGATGTGAAAACATTCTTTAGTTTCTTTTTCAATTAATGTATCTCTTTCCTTATTTTTTTCTTTTAAAACAAATTAATAACTGGTATATGGTGTGTTTAAGGGGTTTTTACTTTTAGGTGTTCTTAATTTTGAACTCTAGATGTTTACTGGTTCCTTGGCCAATGAAAAAAATAGCTAATTTGTTTTGGGTTTTAAAAATGGCCTCAGAAACAATGAGTATTTCTTTTTAACGAACTTCACTGATGATTAAGGTCTGAGTTGGGACAAGGCGTCTTGCTCATTTGCAAAGGATCAGCTGATTTGCACCTGGGCAGTTTTATGGGTTTATCAAAGGTTTATTACAGAAGTTTATTACAGAGATTTATTGAAGATAGACATTCAGACCACATTATGGCTGTTTTGTGACAGATTAATTACTTAACTATTCTAATCAGATGTCACATCTAACATTTTTAGGTAACACCCCTCTCTCCCAAGGGTAGTAACTTGTTGGTAACCTATAGAGTTTCAGCCATTGCTTCTAAAATTTTTCTATCTAAAAAGTATTTTAAAATAACTGTCACTTTATTCTGTTTCTGTTCAAACAGCCCTGAGCTATGTCTGCAGTGTGATAGCTATAAGTCAACTATACTAGAATTGCTAAATAATTGCATTCACTTGGACTTTTTAATTTGCTTCCAGATGTTTCTGTATAGAGGCAGCCCATGATCATAAAATATGTACAATGCAGACTAACACTTCACTACAGCAGAGTGATTTTAAGATTCATCGTTTTCTACAAATACAGTAAAGCAAAACGTTTTATATAATGCCTGGCACAAAGATATTCCATGAAAATAGAAAGCAAAATACAACTCTGGTGGCTATATAATTGTCAGACAAAATAGAATTTAAGTAAAAACAGGTTACAAGGGACAAAGGACATTATATATTTATAAATAGTTCAATACAAAAGGATATAACAGTTGTAAATATTTACATACCTAGCAACAGAACCTCAAAATTTATGAAGCAAAAATTGACATAATTGAAAGGATACATAGACATTTCTACTACAATAATTGGAGACTTCAATACCCCACTTTCAATAATAGGTAGAACAACCAGATGGAAGATCAATAAGAAGTAGGGGACTTGAAAAACACTGCAAACTAATTAGACCTAACATACATATAGAGAACACCTGACTCAACAACAGAAAAGTACACATTATCGGGCCGGCCCGGTGGCGCACTGGATAGTGTGCCGCTTGGGAAGCGCGGCGGCACTCCCGCCCGAGGGTTCGGATCCCACATACAGACCGGTTCCCGCTCACTGGCTGAGCGAGGCGTGGGAGCAACACCGAGGCTTGCGATCCCGTTGCCGGTCCCTGGTCCGGTACGGGGGCAACACTGAGGGTTGCGATCCGTTGCCGGACACGGAAAAAGAGAAAAGACAAAAAATAAATAAATAAAT
>NW_007731018.1:1565-13482 GCF_000696425.1 Galeopterus variegatus | reverse complement strand
ATTTATTTATTTATTTATTTATTTTTGTCTTTTTCCGTGTCCGGCAACGGATCGCAACCCTCAGTGTTGCCCCCGTACCGGACCAGGGACCGGCAACGGGATCGCAACCCTCGGTGTTGCTCCCGCACCTCGCTCAGCCAGTGAGCGGGAACCGGTCTGTATGTGGGATCCGAACCCTCGGGCGGGAGCGCCGCCGCGCTTCCCAAGCGGCGCACTATCCAGTGCACCACCGGGCCGGCCCAAGATGTACATATTGATATGTATTGATTTATACATTTTTGAGTTTATCTTTTGGATTTTTATTATGGAAGATGAGGCTATCAGCTAATTTTTATCACTCCTATACCTCACTTTAATCCTTCGAATAAAATTGTATCTCAATTTTTTGATAGATCTATATTCAAGATTTTCATTATTATGAATGTGTCAACATTACTTTCTACTGAGACAAGAGATATTATACTTTTGAGCCAAGAAATATTTATCTCATATCATTTCTTGGCAATTTTTTTGTTTTCTTGGGCCTGCTTAGATTTTTTAAAACATCTCTTTCCCACACCCTGCAGTAGGTCTGGGTCTGTACAATACTCTTCAATATAATTTTCTATAAGGCCACACGTGTTCCGTGGCTGTTAGTTACACTTTCATTGTTTCTGTTTTTGTGGACATCCCTTCAGGAGGCCTTGCACCTGCTGCGTTCTGAATGAGTTGCTCTCTGGGGCTTCTGCACAACTACTTTCTCGAGACTTCCTTCACCTTCATTCTAAGAATTCTCTCCTATGTGGGAACCCTTGATTTTTGGTTCTAATAAATTCTTCTTTCTGGTGTGCTGCCTCATTTTGTGGAGCTCATCCTCTAGTAGCTGGTGGGTGCATGAGAAATACATTTTTTTGAGGATCTGTGAATCTACAACGTATTTATTTTACCGTATGGTTGATAGATTGGCTGAGCATGAAATTCTAGGATGAAAATATATTTTTAAAAAAATTTTGAAGACACTGTCCCTCCATTTTTCTAGCTTCATATGCTGCTACTGTTCTTACTCCTCTTTCATTGTTTCATTGCTTTTAGGTATTTGCTTTACTATTTGTTTCCTCTCTGGAAGCTTTTCGAGTCTTCTTTTTGTTTCTGATGTTTTGAGGTTTCACAATGATATACATTGATGTGAGTCTTATTCATTGCAGTAGATTCTTAGTGCTTCAGAGATTTAAGCTTTCCAGATCTGGGAAATTATAGTTTTTATTTGGTCATTTTCTCCCCTAAAATTCTTCTGGATTTCTTCTTCTGCTTTTCTTTTTTCTCCTGTTGTCATTTTTGTGTCCTGTTTTACTTTTTAAGAGGCTTCTTCAACTTTATCTTCCTAGCCTTTCTATTGATTTTTTTAAAATTTCAGCTTTCCAATCTTAATTTCCAAGAGCTCTTTCTTATTTAATGCTTTTTCCTTTTTTAGAGTATCCTGTTCTTGTTTTATGCAAGCAAGATCTTCTTTCTAGGGATATTAGTTATAGTATTTTGAGGTTGATTTCTGCTCTCTATTATATTTTACAATTTTTTTCCTGTTTGTTTTAAAGCCTGGCTGCATAGTGTTCTATACTTGGGTAGGGGAAGGGAGCTGGGGCATCTCTTCAGAGTAAGCTGACATCCACTGAGTTCCTTCTTTTCATATATCACAGCATACCTGCCCTCTTCTGTGCTAGGTGTCCCCAAATTCAGACCCTCTAAGCATTTTTTTTTTAGAGAAAAAGTTCATGTTCTTTGTAGCAGGGATGGGGACATGGGGATCTAATTGTTTTTTTTTTATACATATTTTTAAGCAGTTCCCTGTTTCAGTCCTGCCTCACCCTCACCTTCCAACACACCTTGGCACCTAGGTTCTGAGTGCTATTCTAGGGTTCTGTGTGACTTGCTTCTCATTGGTGTGCAGCTCTGACGTTTGCACTTCCTTCTCTTACTGAGCCATTCAGGATTCCTCCACCTGATTTCTGTCTTCACATATTATAATTTGGGGATTACAGATGTCTTCTAGTTTTATCAGAGATCAAGGCTGTATTTCTATATCTTAAGCACAATTGAATCTGTTAGGTTAACTGGTATGTTTTTTTAAGGCAAAGAAATGATGCATATACAGTAACTTAATTGTCTTGAAAAGCTTACTTTAATTCTCAATTTATTTGGTACAATAGTGGAGAGAATCATTCCATGTTAGTAGCATTTTCCAGGCCAGCTTATTCTTTAAGGTATCAAACCTTTTAACAACTTTTAATTGAAATTTCTCTGAAATTTATCAAGTATTTTCCTATATTATTAAACAGGAAGGGGTGAATGTGCTCTTGGTTTCTCAAAGGCATCGTATGAATATCACTCATTGCACTGCGGTGTAATGTGGTGGCCTCTCTGGGGCTGGTACCCCCTCTTCCACTGAGTTCTCCCAGGTGCTTGCTTTTTAAATTCATAATTGATTTTGCAGAGGTGGCTGTCATTTCCCAGTGAGTCATCTTCCGGAAGGGCTGTCCATTCCCCAGACACCTACATGTAATTGACTGTCTAGTGTACTCAGAAAGAACTGAGATTGGCAGCAGAAGCAAAATATTCAGGCTGGTAAAACTAGGAGCCTTAAATTTAGTGCCAAATCCTGGTCAGTAGATGTTGGTGGAATAGCATGAGGACAATTTCTTCATGCTTCTGTGATTCTATAGGGCACGCATCTCAGGCTGTGTGGCAGCTGTGGTTTTGTGTGCTCAGCCTTAGAACAGGGATTCTTAACCTTGGCACCACTGCCATTTTGGACTGGGCAGTACTTTGTTGTGGGATCTGTCCTGTGCCCATCCCTGGCCTCTACCCACTAGACGCCAGTAGCACCCCTCTCCCCCAGCTGTGACAGCCAGAATGACTCCAGACGTTGCCAAATATCCCCTGGAGGGGCAACATGGATTCCTGCTGAGAACTTTAGTTTATGGGTTTTCTCTTTCTTCAGATTTTGTAATTTCGTTCTGAATATTTGAAGTTGGAGAAAATGTGACAGCAGTTACTTGGAATAGTATCATAATAGTACCTATCATTTTTCAAAACTTGAAATAATTTGTAAAACACGCATATTTCCATGATTTGCCAGTGTCAACCAAATATTCATTGTTTTAAATATTCTGATAATTAACATTTATCAAGTGCTCATTTTTTGAGCCCACATGAACTATGCTATCATTTTTCAAAACTTGAAATAATTTGTAAAACACGCATATTTCCATGATTTGCCAGTGCCAACCAAATATTCATTGTTTTAAATATTCTGATAATTAACATTTATCAAGTGCTCATTTTTTGAGCCCACATGAACTATGCCAGGTCCTGTTATAAGCACCATCAACAATCTGAGGGAGAAATTATTGTTGCCCCCACTAGAACAGATGGGGAAACCAAGGCACAGAACATTTGGCAAATTGCCTGAGTCTATACAGCACGTCAGTGTCCGAGCCAGATCCACACACTGGCAGTGAGACATCAGAGCACACACTCTTAGCCAGCACATTGTGCTGCGGTTGATTTTAAGATGCCAAGACCAAGACACAGGTGCCATGTGTAGATTTCAGTCCTTCTGCCTGTTCCGAGTGCTAAGGGGACAAGGCTGGACATGCTTTTTACAGTTATATTCCTATTGTCTGGGCCAGTACTTGCCATATAGCAGAGGCACAGTCAAGGTTCATTGTACAGAGTGAATGGAACTATTCCAAACACCAGTCTCATGGGCTGTTTATGGGAGAACCTCAACAACAACAACAAAAAATGCATGTTATGGTTTCTTGAAAGAAGATGAGTTGTAGTATTACAGGTTGTTGGCATACTGTAAGTCATTGTCATCAGGAGGGTTACTGCCTGCAAATGCAGAAAGGCGACCTCCAGCAGTGGATCGAGGTGGACGCCCGCCGCCTGACCAGGTTCACGGGCGTCATCACTCAAGGGAGGAACTCACTCTGGCTGTGAGTGTGCCTGGACCTGTGCTTTCCACACGCCACGTCCTGGGCCTGGTGGTGTTCGAGGGTTTCGGCAGACTCAGGGAAACTGCAGAGAGGTGTCTGCCGATGGGCAGAGGAAGGGCGGACAATTGGAATGTGGACAGGAGGCTGGGCTTGCTGTAGACACAGATTCTACTGGGAAGGTGCAATTCTTAGAACGACACCCTCCACCTGTACATGGAGAGAAGGGTGCACCTTGCAGGTTAGGTGGAGAAGACGAAGGCACAGTGAGAGCAGTGCAGTTTAGGCAGGTGGCTGCCATTTGGGATCCATGGCGAGATATTGGCATCTTGACTGGTGGACTGAACATGGCCTGAGGCAGGAACTCTGGACAAGCAGTGAGCGCGAAGTCCTAGGGTAGAGGGTATGAAACGTCCCGACTCTGGAAAGAAGGTCTGGAGGCCCAGACAGTTTCCCAAATGAAAGAGCACTAGAGACACAGTACAAGTGAAAGACAGCCCAGCGTGAGGTCTGAGAATGAGCCCATTCCTCAGAATTGAGTTTGCGGTCAGGGCTGGGTCAGTAACAAGTATGACCTGATGGTAATCCCAAGAGAGGCAGGCTGAAGCCCCTGAAACCCCTTCATCTCATGGCATATGCATACAATGGAGTAATTACTCATCCTTATAGAAGAAGGGAATTCTGACATGCTACACAAGGATGAACCTTGGGGACATTATAAAGTGCCATAAGCCTGTCGTGAGAGAACAAATGCCATATGATTTTGAGGACCCAGAGTATTCAGATTCATAGAGACAGAAAGAAACGATGATGGTTGCCCGGGGCTGGGGGACAGGGAATGGGGAGTTGGTGTTCAGTGGGTACAGAGTTTCAGTTTGGGGTGATGAAAAGTTCTGGAGGTGGGCAGTCGTGATGGTTGCAAATCAATATGAATGTACTTAATGACATGAATTATAAACTTAAACATGGTTAAAGTGATAAATTTTGTTATGCCTTTTTTACACAATGGGGATCGTGGGGTGGCTCCAGCCGTGTAGTCAGTGGGTTTGCAGAGACTGAGGGCTGGGCAGGCCTTGGCAGGGGCATCAGGGCTTCTGGTGCTTTCTGAATTTAAACAAAAAATCTTCAAGTTCCTGTAACATCTGCCTACACTGAGAAGCCAAGAGCACCAATGCCCTGCCTTTAGCATTAGGAAAACTGATGCGGGCCTCATTAGCTGAGACCCCTCCTGTCCTACAGTCCCTACCCCTCATACCTTACTGTACTGTGGAATTCCCTTTCTTGGCATCTTTCAGTATTTACTAATTACCTGCTGGCAATTATGTAAAATAAGACTATAATTTACTGACCAGATTAAGTTTAATTTCTGGAAAGGCCAATGTTAATAAACTGGGATAAAAGAGATGAACCTGGCATCTGTGCTCACATTTAACTACCTGTCATTGTCCCTGCATAAGGGACTTTTTTTACAAAGTGACAATTGTCAGGCAATGACTCAGCATCTATTTTCCTCTGAATTTTTTTTATCATAAAGATGATATAACATCTAGCAACATTTTAAAACATTATTCATGATTCCACAGTCCTTATGCAAACATAATTTTTAAAATACATATTGCAATCATATTATATATTCAATTATGTTATTTTTAACTTTAAAACATATTGGTAACATTTTTCATGCTGTTACTCAGGCTTCATAATGATCATTTTCAATGGCCTGTAATTTACTCTGCCGTCTCAATTTTCTGTTATCACATATATTGCAAGAAAGTGTTTTCATACCTTTTCCTTCATTTGAATTATAGTCTCTGAGTGAATTTCCAGAGCTGGGATGATTTGTGCATTTTGACAACACTTGGTAGTATATTTGTGCTCTTTTGTGTATCACATTTTATTCACTTTGCATTTCTTTTTGTTCAGTTCGCATATATGTATGTGTTCATGTATGCTGAGTCCTGCTCTGAGGTGTGCATTTCGCTTTCATTGGTGGCTTATTACCATGACAATTATTTTCATTATTTAGAATCTGAAAGGCAAGAATTTTTTTGGGGGGGAAGTTGGATTGCTCAAGGAAAATGGGAACTTGGAAAGAAAGACTATTTTGAGATTTTCCATATTTTACTGTAATACTTGTATATTAACCTGTCTGATTACCGTCATTAGAGATCCTGCAGTTGGGTTATTATCAGTCTAGAAAATAGGAGCAAGCTGGGTATATGCTCACATTCCATTCCAAACAGAAACACAAGAGGGTTTGGAGTAAATAAGAGATCGCAGGAGAACAGCATCTCTCTTTGGCTTAGCTGGGACAGGAATATCTAAGAAGGAAGGCAAGGGACAGAATTACTTTTGAGAGTCAATTTTTTTTAATGCCTAAATGTATTTCAAGTCAAATTATTCTTCAGGGACAATAAAAAGAAATCTGCTGAGTTCTGGTTTGTCTTACCTCCTGGATAGTGCTGTCTCCACTGAGAACCGAAGGCGAGTGGGACGAGGACACTTTCTGGCATCTGAGCCCTGATCTCCCAGAGGCAGGATCAGTGCTGGAGGCAGTGGGATCTATGCTAGCGTGACCAGCAACAATGGACACCATTAAATACTGGCAGTAGAGAAGACAGTAGCTGTCCCCATTAGCCTGTCCCCATGCTGTTCCCAGTGCAGACGGCTGTGGTACCATTTTGTTGGTTTTATGGGAAAGCAAAATATTTAAGCCCCAAAATATATTTCTTTGACATATTTCAAGATGGCTAATTCAGAAAGACTGGAAAAACAAGATTGGCTAGAAAACTGTTTCTTAATAAAAGAAATTTTCATCTATACGTGCAAACAGCCAGGCGTCCTCCGAGGCCCCTCCAAGGCTACTGCCTACTGTTTCTGAGTGCAGCTATGAGACTTCCTCAAGTATTTCTGTTTGCATACTAGATGTCTGTCCTTAACTTTAACTTCTGACTTCTTTCACCTGTGACAACACCTCTCCCCAGAACTTCAGAGAAACCTGGTCTCAGGCCTTTGTTCTGGGGCGTCTACCTCCCCCCACCTTCCTTCTCGCTCTTGAACTTTGGTGTAAAAGCTTCATTACTCTCCTTGGAATTTGAGACATTACTCTCTTGCGATTCTTCCATGCTTTGCCTTCTCCGAGCACATTAGATAATAAAATTTGTTATGCCTTTTCTTCCTCCTGATCTAAATTAATCAGTAATTTTTACTGATGAACCTTTAGGGGGGAAGTTTTCTTTTGGCCCCTACAGTTTCTGTATTTCTCTCCACTAGTCAGTGAGTCCCTTGATCACAGAGGCAATGTCTTGATAGTGTGTATTTCTGCGACTTTGCCCGGTACCAGGCATCTATTAGATGCTCAGGAAATGACTCTTCAATGAATGGATATTATTATGAAGTAACAAATTGGCAAAGGTTCATTCACAGTGAGTGATAATGAGATAATTAATCTATGACAGTAAACAACTGAGAGCAGGCTTAAAATGTAAGGGGGGACTTGGAAACAGAAAGCTGAGAAATGATGAGATTTCTGGAGATGGCTTCGGAATTGAGTCACGACTCTTCACTTGCTGGCTATGTGATTTCCTACCTCTAGACCTCAGCTTTCTATTCTCTAAAATGGGATAACTATTTTCTATCTCATAAAGATGTGGTGAGGATTAAATGAAATTATGTTTTAAGATTACCCAGCACATAATAAATGCTCACTGAATGGTAGTTTCTTCCCTCTGCACCAGTTTGGGTTTACCTAGAACAGTGGTTTTTAAGCTTTATTTTTAGCTACAGATTCTTGACCCAAATAAATTTTTTCTTGGAAACTTTTAGAAAATACAGATAGGAGAGGCTATTCCGCATGAATCTGGGGGTGGGGGGAGTGTTGCTTGCCAAGGCCTCCCATCTGCCCCTCACGGGAACACCCCTGGAGGACAAATTCATTGAAGTATCTCTGTGTGAAAGCTCGAGGGGGCCTCTGTGCAGGTTACAATCCTGCCCACATCCCCAAATGCCGACTGCTACCTGCCCAAATCCTGCAGGGCTGCAGGCAGATGTAGAATTCAAACCAAGACAAGCGATGGTGGAGTTGGAATTAGCGTTCGATTTTTCTAGTTAAGTGTGCCGAATGTATCCTAATCTCGAAGAGTGTTGCATTTTGGTTGGTAATGTTTTAGACATAGAAAGGAAAGAGGTTGTCAAATGGATGTCGCTATTTAAAACGGTGTCTACCGGGTTATTGAAATACAGAAAGAAGCCGTTTACTAATAGTTGGTGTTATAGTATACAAGAGTACTTCAAAAAGTTCACGGAAAGATTCCTATTATCTTTTAATTCTATTTTCCATGAGCTTTTTGAACTACCCTCGTATATTTTTAGAATACTATTAATACTTTTAATTTATGGGATAAATAATACTATTTATACTTTTAATTTTATAGTTGGTATTTTAAAGTGATCATCCATAATCTTATTTGTTCCTGATACTCTCTTTGTAGGTTTATTAATTCATTCATATGATGTTTATTGAGCACTCTGTACTCAGCAGTAGGGATTCAAAAGTGAGCAAGTGGTGGTCCAGCCTGCAGGGAGCTTTCGATCTAGTGGAAAAATCCAGTATGTTAACAGGTCTATTAGAATCAGAAAAGTACATGCTGACATGAGATGGGGACAGGGAGCTGCCATCAGACCTGTGATAGAAACGGGAAAAATGGTGCTGCGAGGTCTTCAGGCTTAGCCACCATGGTCCCAAGACTAGTTCATAACGAAGTTGGTGATAAAAATCTATAATTCCAGTTTTAATAATGTTTCAAATAATTCATGCTATTTGAAAGTAATAAAATATAATTATTTTAAGGGATGTTGAATAATTTATATTTTTTACCAATATAAATTATCCTTCCCCAATGTATTGCAATTTAGTGAAACGTTAGTATACTAATAAAAAACCAATCTTTTATTTCCCTAATGACAGAAAGTATATTAGATATATGAGTGTTAGAATTATAACCAATGCAACGATTGAAAAGTTAATTATTCTGCTTGAGGTGAATAGATGCTTCTAATGACTTAGCAGAAATACAGGCAATTTAAAATAACCAAAAGTTTTAGATTTTAACTGTTTAATAGATAAAACGATTCTCCTTGTCTCTTGTCTGTGAATTTGTCTTTAAAGTGAGGCAGCAGTTTGATTGATGGGTTTGTAAGGTGAGGGCTGAGGAAGTCTGACTAGTTGGCTGAATTTGTAAGAAGTAGGTTAATTAGAGGAAGATGAATAGAGCTTCTGCCCCGGGCCAGGCTTAGTGCCCCAGAACACAAGGATGGAAGAAGGCCCAGCCCCAGCCCTAAGGAGCTCACCTTCTATTTGGCAGCGGAAAGTCTTAGCAGAGATTATGAGCGTGGGCTGCTCCTTTGAGAATTCTGATGGCGAAAGACAGGAGCAGGTGAGGTACCGAAGTCAGAAGGAAGACAAGGTCAAGAAAGGTGGATTTCCCCCTTCCCTCCTGCGATGACAACCGTGTCCTTAGCCTGGAGAGGAGATTCCAGTTGGGGGAAAGTGCGTGGGGAGTCGCTGATGGGGAAGGTCCACAGGTGAGCTGGAGGGGCTCGTCCTGGAACGGAGGAGGGTCTCCTGGTCCCTGAGACAGTACAGGTGGGGGGGCAAGTGCTGAGGTGGGTTTGGAGCCTTCACCCCAGAGGGTTTTATATTGTTCGTGAAGTAGGAGGCGGGGTCCTCTGAGGAGTGAATGTGGTAGGTATAGGGATTGGAAACTTAGAGAGCGTAAGACCCATGTTGAGGAAAAGGACAGGGAGGGTCTTTATCCAGTTGCAGCGTGGGCTCATGGGGTGTCAGGAGTGCGTGGAATTGTTATTGTCCCATTGGGCACACTTGCAGTAGAGTCGCTGGCAGGTGCGGCTGGAGGAGATCAAGGATTTAGGTGTCGCGGGTGCTGGTGGAACACAGACTGCATTAGGAGTGAAGGGCTGTTAGGCTGAGCACCAGGGCTGGAAGGGCAGGGATTGCAGCCAGAGCGCCGATTCCCTGCAAGCACAGGGCAGGTTCAAGGAGCCCCTGTGGGAGATGGGGCTTAAGTAGTGATGGCTTCTTGCCTGGGAGCCCAGTGGCCAATTTGAGAACTCCACGAGGTAGCAGAGGTGATGACTGGGGTCAGGGTGCAAGTGCTGGAGGTGGACTGAAGGGAAGGTCATAGAAGAGCAGATGCTTGGGAGTCCTGAGGCTGCGGAGTGGGCCACTCAGCACTGTCCCCGTGGGGAGGCTCTCCGATGACTGGGGTCAGGGTGCAAGTGCTGGAGGTGGACTGAAGGGAAGGTCATAGAAGAGCAGACGCTTGGGAGTCCTGAGGCTGCGGAGTGGGCCACTCAGCACTGTCCCCGTGGGGAGGCTCTCCGTGGCGCACTGGACCACGGCTCAACAGAGGAGCTGAGGAGGCAGCTTGCAGTGACAGTGTGGTCATAGCAGAAGGAAGAACAAGGTGAGCAAATCTGGAAGCAGCTGGAGGATGTTGATCCAGGACAGGAGATGAGCCGGAACCTTCCCAAACACCTTCTTGGCTGAGGTTCCCATTTCCACCATACGAAGTGTTCAGGTGGTCCCTCCCTTTCTCTTCAACTGCATCTGCTTTCCTGCTCCCCAGGACCCATCCCAGCCTCTGCCCTTCTCCTGTTCCTACTGGGTGGGTGTGAAGGGGACGGGGGCCGCGGCTGGGCCAGCAGCTCAGGAAGGGTGCCCGGCGGGCCCTGGAAGCAGAGCTCAGAGGGAGCCTGCTGGCGCTTTGTTAGTCATTTAGTCATTGTCTTGGGAGACAGGGGGTGTGTTTTCAGAAGGCGTCATGCTTCACAGTGAAATGAAATGTTTGACACCTGTGGGGGCTGGGGAGAGAGATGTCTCCAAGCTAGTTTCTGAGCGGTAGAGTTTGGCATGAAGAGTGGAAGGCCAGGCATGCAATCACTGCTAAACTTCAACAGTGCGGGGATAGGTACCTGAAGTTAAAGAAAGCTCTCACCGATTTCTGTATGGCTCACACGTGGCTTTCCGGGTGCTGATGACTGTGAATGTGCTCTCAGATGGTAAAATGCCTGAAATGGAAACAATTTTAGAGTTCGTTCCTGGGTAGGAAGCTTCCACCCTGCTTTATTCAAAAGTCCTGTGACTCCCCGGGAAACCCTCCAGATGGCTGCTGGATGCCCCTGGCTTTTCTCCCCCCTGCTTCCTGTGGGGAGGGCCCCTTTGTAGTAATGCCCCACCCCTTGACCCGCAAGGCCCTGTGTGGACTGGCACCCACTGCCGGTCGGACCTCGTTTCTTTGCTCGTTCGCTCCAGCCCAGGAGCCTACTTTTTGTTCTGCAGATGCTTCAAGCGTGCTCCTGGCTCAGAGCCTTTGCCCTTGTGTTCCTTCTGCCTGAAGGCACAGCCCTTTTTGCATTCCAAGACTTTCTCTGACTGCCTTCTAAAACCCACTCTGTCACTGTGTGCTCACTTGACTTTATTCGACCACCTATTTATTTGTGCGTGTGCCAATGTTGCTTCCTCGGAGCGGGCAGGGCTGTTTGCCCCGGAACCTCCAGTGCTGGATCAGTGTCCTGTACAGGGCAGATCTCAGTGGCTGGTGTGCCCCCTCGCCCCCCTGCCCCTTCTTCAGAGGCCAGACAGCCCTGCCGGCCCAGAATCCGCCTAGTGAAGTGGGCTCTTTAGTGCATAAACCACTGGGAGTGTACATGCCCTGTAGGGGTGCGGCTCTGGACCTTTGCTGTCTGTTCTTCTCCAACGACCAGGTCCTCACCCACTGTCGGAGAGCGAATAAGAGCACAGATCTTGGAGTGGGACTGAGACTCCAGACCCATCTAGCTGCATGTCCTTGGACATGTTCCTGAGCCTTTCTGTGCCTGTTTCTTTAGCTGTAAAATGGTGATAATAATAGTATGCATCACGTAGG
>NW_007731018.1:0-582 GCF_000696425.1 Galeopterus variegatus | reverse complement strand
GCAACTGAGGAGTCCAGTCTGATGATTTGTGAAAATACTGGGACACATCTGTATTTTGTTGGAAAACATTGGGCTGGCAGGAAATTTCTTTAAATAAAAACACATTGATTCCCTGTATCAGGGTTCCTGAGCACTTTGCCTGTGCTACCTCGTGTGGTGCTCACAGTGACCTTGCCAGATGGACCCCTTTCTTGTCTCCATTGTATGGATGAGGAAACTGAGGTTTAGAAAGCCTAAGAAATGCAGTTCAATGCTCTTCTTCTCATAGCAACAACACTTGTCCTTTCTGCTCCCTCCACCCTCCCCCATGCACCTTCCCCGCTATTACCCAAGGATGTCTCCTGTGCTATGAGGCCTGTGTGAGTGTAGACACTTCCCTGCCCCATCAATGGGCTTGTGTGTACTTCATCTGCGTGCTTCTGAGGCTCATACGTGGCTGCCCCCAGGGCTGACTTACGCTTCAGACAAGAAGGCACGGTGCCTGGGGCCTTGAGATTTTTAGGGACCCATGAAAGTATGTAATTTCTTTTAAAATCAGAAGGAAAAAAGTGAACTTTTAGGTTGAAGAGAGTATTTTAATAT
>NW_007731017.1:168378-172965 GCF_000696425.1 Galeopterus variegatus | reverse complement strand
TTTCTTTTGGTAAAACTTCATTGTTTTATGTTTATGTCTACATTACTGTCTGGTTTTTTTTTCTATAAAATATAAATAAAAGTTCCTTTTTCAAACAAATTAGCTCTTTCCTGAAACCTGGAAAATGGAAATTATTTTCTATAATTTCAGTTAGAAATAGTCTGACAAATTCAGTATGTGAGAAAAACTAATGAGAAAAAACCTTTCCAAAAGAGTAGTTTTGATATGACACTTCTGTGGGATTATTTTAAAGATAAGTCTGGGGATATCAGGTATGAAGAAAAAATAAAGAAATTAATGAAGCAGAAAGTAGTCAACAATATTTTTATATTTTAGAGCCAGAGAAAGGGCTGAGCAATATTTTATGGTGCTCACACTCAGGCCTACGATCAGGCAAAGGGAAGAGAAAGATAGAGTAGCACAAAAGGAAACTCAGAAGCCGTACAATATAATAGAGTGGCAGGGAGAGAAAAAGTGGGGCCGAGAGCAGAGAATTGCATATGGAGGGGAGGGGAAGACTGACACAGAAAATGACTGCAGCTGTCACTCAGGGTTGCCACTGCCATAAACTTGCCTACACTGATCTAGCTTAATCCTCTACAATACCGCTCCCTTTTACTTTCACTGTCAGGAGTGAAAAAATAAGGGGAGGAATTTTTTTCTAGATAAATTCCATTCTTACAGAAAAGTTAATCTTTAACTGGATTGACATGGGCTTTTTAATGTTTCAGGTAAAATGTATTCTAAAGCCAATTCAAATCTTATAGTGCAGCATTTGCAGTTAAAATATTTGATTAAAACCCCTTTTGACTTATTTTCTTTCTATTGATCTTAAAACTTTAACTAAAGAGAAAAGATTTAAAGATGGCATCTGTAACATGTTTTAAATCTTTCTTGCTACAAAAGTATTGAATCTGTTTACTTCCTAATTCTACAGTTTTAATTTCATAGAATTTAATTCTCCTTTATAGTTAGGCTTTGTTAAGGATTACATGCACAGTTGATTTATTCAACTCATAGTTTTCAACTATTGAGACCATTTATGTGGTTCCACTAGCAAAACATATCTGTAGCCCACCTGGTATTATCGATGTTTGTAATAAAGGTGGTGTAGATTTCTAGAATCCAACTCTTTGTCCTCAGCCTCTATGAATTGGAGAGGAGGATGATCCAGGCTTTTTTTTTTTTTTTTTTTTTTGCAAGAAAAAGAATAAGTAAGGATATAAATAAGCTTCAGTACATTGCAGAAATATTACTGAAAACAAAAAAACAACTTTTTTCAGTAACACCCAGAGAACTGAAAAGGAAATCCAGAGTCGTGGACTCTCCTAGGATAGGGCACATTTTTTTCTTTTTAAGCAGATATACTTAACTCTCCTGCTTTCAACTTACATCCAAATATTCTTTGGGATTCTCTCCTACTTCTGTAAATAATTAGGACTGTCCCTTTTGTTATTTAATAATATGAATTTTATGGAAGTTTTACATCCAGTACTTAATAAAAAAGTGCATTTAATAATTTCAAGTGTAGACATAAGCCAAGGCCAATATTATTAACTCAGCTCAGTTAAAGAAGGTATAGTCTTTTTCTCTGTAATTCTAGAGACCACAATACTTCCACTTTTTCATTCTTTTTACCTTTTATTTTTTAAAATTGATATATAGTAATTGTACATATTTATGGGGTAAATGAGATGTTTTGATGCTTACATACATTGTGAAATTATAGAATCAGGGTATTTAGTATTTCCAACGTCTCTATTCATTGTTTCTTTGTGGTGAGAACATTAAAAACACTCTCTTCTAGCTATTTTGAAATATACCATGTGGTATTGTTAGCTATAATCACCCTTCTGCACAATAGCACACTCTTTCATTCTTTTTTAATGTCAGATAAAAAATTGGAGTTTCATGCTACCTTTCTGCTCTCCTTGGGCATATAACCAGGTTGCAAAGTCCACTGAACAATTTGGCATGATTTGGACTCTCTCTAACAGGCTAAGACTGGAGTAAGAGGGAGGGAACAGGTCAAGATGAAGGAGGATTTGCAGAGCTGTGCTCAGACACCTGCACGCCTGCCTGCATTATACCTGGCTCTAGTGGAGAGTGTTATTAATCCTCCACTTTAATGAGCACTGAGATTTCACACAAAATTTAAAATAAATCTCCTACCAGTGTCCCATCACAGTATTACTGCAATTTCACATGCTTCCGTTAGACCTTGCAACTGGTAAAGAAAATGAGACATTTCAAGGCTACTGAACACAGTGAAGCAGGGCAAGTTAGTTAATATGAATTTTTTCATAATTTTGGTAGAAAAGAAAATCATTTGTGTGTGTGCTTCATAGAAGATAGTGCTTCTCACTAGCTTTGTGGAAGTACCTAAAAAGAATATTGTCTAGTTGCTTATTTTGTATATAAGAATATTATTAAAATAAAAATTTTTTCTCACATTACCCAATCTAAATTATATTCTCTAATTGTTCCATCTCAACAGCATGTTATGGTCCTTTATAGCACTTAATAAATGTTTGTTTAATATACCAACACTTTTCCAGGTTTTTATTGCAGCTTTTTAAAAGAAAAAAAAACCAAATATTCTAAGAGAAAAATTTTAAGTATTTTGCTATAGATACAAACATGTAGAAAATATAAGTTTAATAAAAATTTAGAAAGTATTCCTTTATATCATTTTGGTAAAATTAAAATTGGCAATTAAATGGAATGGTTATATTTTAAATGAGTGGGAGAAGACTGTGATTTTGTCATCTGTGAAGTCGATATTAGCAATTGACTCAGAAATAGGCAATGCAAGTGTGGTGGTGTTGGGATACCCGCCTGGAGGGTCTGAAGTGGGTCTGGAGAGCCACACAGTTCCAATGTGCAGCCGATCTGAGGCTGAGATGGAGCAGGAGGCTGAGGAGCTGAGTTAGTGGCCAGTGGCCCACCAGCCTTGCCTGGATAACGAGAAGTCAGTGTCCGTCCTGGACATATCTCCAACTTCTGAAAGCAGTGGAGTGTACACCTCTTGGAACCATGGCCCAGCAGACATTCAGCACTTTCCTCAGGGCACAGATATGTCAAGGGCCCCCTTGGTGCCTGCTGAAGCACCCAGTCAGAATGCTAGTGAAGTTGGGGCACAGTTCATTATGTCACTGCCTGAGCAATATACGGGCTACTGCCCCCAAGTGACTCTGTCTCATTCCCAGATGATTTACTGTCAGGGAGTGTTTCCCTCCCAGCTAGGGATGATGCTTTTCAAGGGACCCCAGAAGATGCCCTTAGGAGAACCCAATATTCCAGGAGTGGCCATGACCTTCAGTGGGAATCTAAGGAAGTCACCCAATGGGCTGCCAGTTTCAACTTCTAGTGGAATCCTAGTGAGGTCCCACAGCATGACTATAACAATTCCTTATTCTGTCCCCGCAACAGTACCTTCTAACACAGCCTCTTTAACACTTAAAATGTTATTGGCCCAAACATGCCTTCCACCGAGGCCCAGGTTCTGCTCCCCCCTTGGGTTCAATTGTTGCCCCCCAGAGAACCCCAAAACTTTACGTTGCCTCCAGCTGGGTCCTAATCATTGCTGGCTTTAGAATCCCAAGACTCTCATGTGAACCAGCCAGACTCCCAGGAAGACTCCTTCTTACCTGAGCAGCGCATACCTGCTCCACAGAGAGCAGAGCAAAACTCCAGAGCCCAAGAAAGGGCACGCAGGAGGTGATCCCCAGATTCAAAGCCCTACTGTTGCCAGTATGAGAAATGTGGAAAAGCTTTTACCAAGTGCTCCCACCTTGTGAATCACTAATACAAACACACTGGGAAGGCTGTATGTGGTCTTTCTCCCATTCTGATGACCTTGGATGACATATGCAGATACACACCAAATATCGACCACATAGTTGTGATCAGTACAGCCAACCATTCATGAGATCTGATAATCTCAGCCAACACCAAAGGACTCATCAACAGATGCCACAATCTCCAGATAGGCCAACAATGAACAGATGGATGGTACCATGGCTCCTGGTACTTAGGTCAATCTCCTCTTCCCCTCCTTTTGGCTTCTCTGCCCAGATCCTGCCTGCTTCTGACCAACTCATCTCTTTGGTAGGTGTAGGCTTAGATGAGACAGAGAACGATTTCGAGGCAGTGTCAAAGCCCAAATGAATCTCTGGACCCAGTCAGAGGCTCCTTAAAACCCTCAAAAACTGTCTTGGGTGCCGTCACCTCTCTGGGGCCACCTATTTCTGCCTGAGTTTAGTCAGATGGAAAGATGGAGCACAATAGAGATTGGTAGATTTATTAAAAAGCTCTTTATTTCATGTCACCCCCCTCCCCCCAGCTCGAAACGCTTTAGTGACTCTCCTTTGCCTGCTATGTAAAATTCAAGTTCTTTATCTTAGTCTTCCACAGTTTCCAGAGCCAGACTGTATATTCAAATCCTAATTTAAAACTTATTAGCCATTTGACCTTGGGAAAGGTCTTTGATCACTATGCCCTATTTCCTTTTCTGGAAAAAGAAAAACATTACTGGATTGTATTGGACATGTGATATGTACCGCATCAGATTCTCTCTAGCACTCG
>NW_007731017.1:163179-167881 GCF_000696425.1 Galeopterus variegatus | reverse complement strand
GTCTTCCACAGTTTCCAGAGCCAGACTGTATATTCAAATCCTAATTTAAAACTTATTAGCCATTTGACCTTGGGAAAGGTCTTTGATCACTATGCCCTATTTCCTTTTCTGGAAAAATAATAACATTACTGGATTGTATTGGACATGTGATATGTACCGCATCAGATTCTCTCTAGCACTCGCCAGCACAATGCCCAGCGTTTCTGTCTCTTTCCACCACTCCCAGACTTGGATGGAATGCCCCCCCCCACAGGACATGGGGTCTGGCATCCAACCTAGCCACTAGCAACCTAGAACTATGGGGGAGTTAATGCCCGTGGGGTAAAATTTGACTACTGGGAAATGGGAGATAGAAGAGAGCCAGGCAGACAAATTCCCCCATTTTCCCTCCCTTTCATGAATTGCTGCAAGGCACCATTTCTCCAAAACAGTGCAGCTTATGGGGAGTCCTCCCAAGTAGCTGGTGGATACCTGCTGTGCCTCTTCAGGCTTGACATGAAGCAGTGCCCAGCCTGGGGACATGTCACCTCGCAGTACCACACTTGCACCTGAGTTTGCACCTTCCAAATAAAACATCAGTATTTAATTCTTATTTTTGGCTGTTTTCTAGGTGGTCTGCGGGTGGAGGGAGAGAAGGACATTAGACTGGGGCATCCAAAGATGCCTCACACCACTGCCCCACACTTAGCCCAGGTACCTGGACTACCAAGTACCAGATATTAAGAGGCCTGTCCTGCCCTGCTCTCCCCTGGGGTTGAGGGGATGATGACTATCCTGGCAAATCAGCCAGGTAGTTTAGAACCTCATTTCTGGACTCAGCAGGACAATTTACTGGCCAGCAAGCTAACAGTGAGAAAGCAATTTGGCCAAGCTATCAAATGGCAAAGCTGGGATCCCAACCAGGATGTGTCTGCTTCAGAGGTGGGTTACTTCCCTAAGAGATGGTGCCTTCTATAGCTGTAGCTTGAGCTCAGTCAAGCACTGCCAGGTGATGGCCACAAAGAGATGCATCAGGTTTGGTTCTTGTGCTCAAAGGACCATCTTGGTCTAGGGGCTGAGATGTCCACCTAGGTACAGTGGCCATGGGAAAGAGGAGCCTCTAAAGGGGAAGGCCAGAAAGGCTTACTGGAGGAGGTGACCCTTGAGCCCAGTAAAAGAGTGGAACAACAGTTAATTCTCAAATGTTGAAATAAACTCAACAGGTGAATGAACGGACTTTGAAAAGTATTCCTGGACCTGGTGCCTGATCGGGGAAGTCATCCTGCAAGCTTCCTTTCATCTGACAAATGTTTTTTGAGACCACAATACAGAGAGCACCAAGGTTGTGGGGACCCATGGTGAGAAGCACGGAGACAACTAAAGGATGTGTCTGGGAACAAAGACTTCTCAAGGAGGTGCCCGAGTCAGACCTGAAAGACTCATGGGGTTAG
Organism: Galeopterus variegatus; assembly: GCF_000696425.1. Lineage (NCBI taxonomy): Eukaryota > Metazoa > Chordata > Mammalia > Dermoptera > Cynocephalidae > Galeopterus > Galeopterus variegatus. The sequence goes on along the minus strand of NW_007731017.1, from coordinate 166,451 downwards.
CCATACCTCCCATTTCCTGGACATATCCCCTTGGTCATGCCCTGTGCTGGGCACTAAGGATTCAGAGGTGCATGAAGGCACCCTGCCTCTGTTGTGGAGCAGAAAGATCACAGACAAAAATTCTGAGTGTACTCAGGGCTGCCAAGGAGAGGAGCCAGACCTCTGCAGCCTCAAACTTATTCTGGGCCTGTGGGGAAGTCCAAGAGCCTTGCCTCTGGTCTTGACCTTTACTCCAAGCCCATTGTGCATTGCCATCTTGGCCTGCTGCTAGTGGCCCCAGAGTAGCTGGGGTGGGCATTTTCCTGCCCTCCACCCAAACTCCAAGTGCAGAGAGTGGATAGGATTAAACAATAGGGGCAGGAGAGGGGATCACTTATGACCTAGTCACTGGCCCCCACAATTTGGGTCTTGGTTACCCAGTCATTCACTCCCATCCAGGCATCATGTTCCTTCCATGGAACAGGCCAACTTGGGATCAATCGGCCAGGGCTGGTCTCCATCTCCTGCCCCACATGACTCACACACAGTCCTGTGGGTAGGGTAAGGAGGCCAGATTGCTTGTTGTTGGGATGAGAGATGAAAGGTCTGGTTGGTGACCTGTGACTTTCACTGAGGAATGAACGTGGGGAAGAACCAGAGTAGGCAGGGGTGTGTAATGTATACTATAATCATGTGCAAAACAGGCCCTGCCCTTGTAGAGGTCACAGTTTAGTGTTGAAGGGGTGTTATTAGAAATGTACAAAGTGCTGCAAGAACAAATATCAGACTTATGCAATAGACAAGGGGGTTAGGAAGGCATTTCTTGGGAAGTGTGCTTTCAGCTCAGAGTTAAGGGTAACTGGGAGTTAGGCAGATAAAGGAGGTGAGGTGGTGATGGGAAGAGAAATAAATCTATTCTTTATCCAGAGATTATCCCGTGCTAGGCAGCAGCTAAGCGTTTCCCAGTATTACCCAAGGTAGGATAGTGGGTGGGTTAAACACCCTGGATTCTCAAGACTAGTAGATGTTGAGCCCTGCCTCTGCCCTTTCCTGGTTCTGTGCCCTTGGGCAATCTACTTCTCTCTCTTTTGCTTCTTATTTAGGTTGAAGAGAGACAGGATTAATCACATTTTAAAACATTTTCTTTGGCAGCTGTGTAGAGATCAAATTAGAGTGGAGGTTTAAGGGAGAGGAAGAGATTTCAATGTTCCAGGTGATAGTCAGGGTGGCTTGGACGAGGATGTGCCAGTGGAGCTAGAAGTAGAAGGTGATTATTAATTGGATTTGGTTGGTGAGGGAGTAGTCTCCCAGGTTTCTGGCTTGTGTGTGTTATAAGTAAAACAGAAGAATGGATGAACTTCATTAATTTTTTATTGGGTTATCTATCATACATGCAAAAATATTTTGTATATATACAATTTAAAGAATAATGATAAAAATAAGTACTTATTTACCCCTTAGGTCACTTGAGAAAAAGAACTCACTAAAACATTAGAAGCCTTTGAATCCCCCGTCCCTCTCCTCAGAGGTAACCGTTGTCCTGCATTTTGGTTAATTTTGCTTTTGCTATTCTTTATTGTTTTTAACATATATGTATCTATTCCTAAACGATATAGTGATTGGTTTTGTATTGTTTTGAGCTTTATGTTTATTCTGTTTAGGGTTCATTGAATTTCTTCAAACTGAAGGTTTATGGTCTTAATAAAATTTGGAAAAATTAAAAAAAATAGGCAATGCATTCTGTCAACTAGATGAACTGATCTGAAACCTCACACAGTAGAGGGCTGAAGAGACTGACTGGAATGAGCTCATGAAGCTTGGGGTAGGCACTGAGCTCTTGTAGGAAATAGAGGATTACAGAATATACATCCATGCTCAAATATGAACTCATTCTCTGGCAAATAGCCATCCTTGCAAAAACTGAAAACAAATTTTAAAGCAGTGAATTAAGCAATAGAAAAATTAGCAGAAATATTTAGCCATGTATTCTGACCTCTAAATAATAAGACCAAACTGTATGGGTTCCTAACCTTAGTTATGCTAGATATTCATGTGTTCATTGATTCATTAGCTTATTTCATTGACCTCCTGCTCTTCACCAGAATCTGGTGGGAAAAATACAGGATCTTCTCCCGTGGAGCTTACACTTAATACACACACATATTGAAAAATGTGCCATGATCATTTCTCTATATCATATTGCACATTATTAAATTACCCACTAGAAAATTTGCACAAATTACATTTCCACAATATGTGTACAAGAATACCCCTTTCTTTGCTTTTTCCCAACCTCTTCACAGTTTAATAGATGAGACATGAATTATCCATGCTATTATGTATTTAGCGGTGTTGTTATTAGCAGCAATGTCATCAAGATGGTGGAATAGACAATGCCAGGACTTCCTTGCCCCTGTAACCAAACAACTTACAATTATAAAATGCAAAAACTGCCATCTTGAGATTGCTGGGGCTCGGGAGAAGAAGAGGAGAGACCGAGGAATTTGTGAAGGCATGAAAGGCCATGAGAAAAGGGAGGAGGGACCACTCACCATTCTAAGTCTGGCATCTTCTGGAGCTGGCATTGTACAAGACAAGGAGCAGCTGCCAGCTGCAGTGCCCTTTGTGTGAAGCTGCTTGGAGTCTGCAGGGGAATGCACCATCCCATCTCCCAAGCCAGCAAAACTACTAGCAAGCTTCCCCTGGACCTGCATAGGAGCTATGGGCTGCAGCTGATGGGAGGAAGGAACCACCCAGAGGTTGGGGGAGTCACTGTGAGAAAACTCGTGCACATTCTGCCCCATGGGAAACATTTGTGGTGCTGGGGGGAGAGGCTGACCCACCATGGGAGCATTGGGGTATAGCATAGGGAGCCAATATGCCTTCTGATTGATATTGGTACCAGAAAGTGGAGACAGGTCAGGGTGATAGAACTGTAGGGGGTATACAGTTCACGGAAAGACTCAGTCCCAGGCCAGTATTTTCATACAGCACAGTTGACTCTGTGGTGACCTCACAAGACCTGGAAGTGACCAAAAGGCTGACAATTAAAATCTAATACACACAAAAAGCATTCCCCAGTTTGAGAAATGGAATCAAAACAACAATTTAGCTCAAGCATAGGCCTCAAGTCCCAGTTCCCACAGTACTAGAACTCAGGAATTCAGTCCCACAATTTAGGAGTTAACCACAGGACAGCAAATTAGTTCCAGAGCAAAGTTTAAGTGGTGGTGGTAGCTATTAATCCACCTCAGAACAGAAAAAAAAAAAAAAAAAAAAAAAAAAACCAAAGA
>NW_007731017.1:159376-163169 GCF_000696425.1 Galeopterus variegatus | reverse complement strand
GACAGAAAATAGGGCCAAAAGAAATTTTAAGGGGGGGGGGTTCCTTTTAACCCCCCCCAAAAAAAAAAAAAAAAAAAAAAAAAAAAAAAGACCAAAGACAAAACTCTGGTATTAACCAGTAAAGGTAAAGGTCTAACACCACCAAAGAACACCTGTAAAACCTGGAAGAAGTAGCTGTCTCTTCAAATACCCAGGCATCAATGTAATGACACAAAGAGTTTTAAAAAATAGAGAAATATGACACCACCAAAGGAAACAAACAAAGCACCAGCAATGGACCCAGAAGAACATTAGATTTATCAAATGTCTGACAGAGAATTTAGAATAACCCTTTTAAGGATGTTCAGGGAGTCACAAGAATATACAGATAGAAAATTAAATGATATCTAGAAAACAACTTAAAAGCAGAACAAGAAACTTGACAGAGAAATAGAATCAGTTAAAAAAAAAAGAAATTCTAGAAACAAAGAATACATTATCTGAACTGAAAATCTTGATAGAACTGAAAAACTTATTTGAAAAACTTGATAACTTGGATAGAAAGGAAAGATAACTTGATCAAGCAGGAAAGAATCAGTGAGCTCAAAGACAGACCATACTAAACTATCCAATCAGAGGAGCAAAAGGAAAAGGGATAAGAAAAAAAAAAAAAATAAAGCAAAAATGCAGCAATTATGGGACTCCCTCACACAAAATAACCTCTTCATAATTGATGTAAACAAAGGAAACAAAAAAGGAAGAGAATCAGAAAGCATATTCGAGGAAATAATGATTGAAAATTTACCAAGTATAGAGAAAAATGACAGTATTCAGGTACTGAAAACTCAGAGGTCATTCATCAAATTCAATTGAAAGAGGAACATCCCAAGGCACATGATAGTCAAATTATTAAAAACCAAAGACAAAGAAAGAATACTGAAAGCAGTGAGAGAAAAGAAACACATAACATTCAATGGAGGCCCAATATGTCTCTCAGTGGATTTCTCAATAGAAACCGTATAAGCCAGATAACACTGGGATGATATATTCAAAGTGCTGAATAGAAGAGACTATCAGCCAAGAATTATTTTATTTTATTTTATTTTAAATTTTTAAGTGTGTTTATTAATATTATTTTTTACATTCTATGATGATGTTGTGGAGCAGTTGGGGTGAGTGGGGAAAGGAAGGGGAAAAAATAGGGTGGGAGAAGGAGGCAGGAGGAGGGGTGGGATTGAGCACTGTGGCACTCCCCTCATTCCTGCAGGGGAGACCAGGGGTCTTCCAGCGGTGGTTTGGTCATTGCTGGGCTGGGGGCAGATGTCAGAAGGATGTGGCTGAAGCCCTAAGACATCCACTGCCCTGGCTTGGGAGGGCTTGGGGCACTTCCTATGGCAGCTCAGTGGGGTGGTTGTCACTGGGCTGGTTGTGGGTATTGGGAGGGTGTGGCAGAGACCCTTGGACCCCCACCCTTGGGACTGTTTGTGGGTGTTGGGGGGCATGGCTGAAGCCTCCAGCCCTCCCCACTCCCTGGCTTAGTAGCCTGGGGGATTCCAGTCCTTTTAGGTGTTATAGGTGTTCTTTGGTGATGTGAGACCTTTACCAGTTAATATCAAGCTTTGTCTCTGGTCTGTGGGTAGCTTTGTCTCTGGTCTGTGGGTATTTTTTTTCTTCCAGTTCTGTGTTGGATTATTTGCTGTTCTCACTACTTAAACTCTGCACTGGAACTAATTTGTTGTCCTTTGTTTACTTCTAAAATGGGGGAACTTCCTGTGGGGACCAGTACTTGAGGCCTGTAGTTGAGCTCAACTGTTGCTTTGCTGATTATTCCCTAGCGAAGGCTTTTTGTGCAGCTCAGGTTTTAATGGTTGACTTTATAGGTACTTCTGGGTCTTGTGAAATCCGGTGCACCTGTGTTGTGTAGAAACTCTGGTCTGGGCCTGAGTCTTTTCAGCAAACTTCACCACCTGCAGTTCTATATTCCTTACCAGTCTCCACTTAGTGTCCCTGCACTGACTGGGGGGCAGATCAGCTGTCCTTTCTGTGCCCTGGTGTTCTCCTAGTGAGCCCATCTCCCCTACTGCACATGGTCTAAACACTTCCCATGGGACAGGCCATGGGCCGGTCCCTTGTAATGACTCACCGGCCTCTGAGTGGCTCCTTTTTTTCAGTTGTTGTGGCTCCTCGGTCCTATGTGGGTCCATGGGAACACTATTAGTGGTCTTGCTGTCTTGGGGGCCACCATGGCCCTCTTCTCCACTGCTGCCTCCAAGAAACTTCATCCAATGTACACAGCAGTGGTTTTTGCTGGCTCCTGCTCTGTGCTCTTACCAGCTCCAGCCTTGAAGTGGCCGGGGCGCAAAAATGGTGGGTTCCTGGGCAGGCCTCAAGGCCCTGGCACAGTTTGCCTGGTTGTGGGCCAACACCTGGTTGAGGGGAGGGGAGTCTGGTCTCCAGATTCATGCCTCGGTTCCCCCGCTGGGCCCCAAGGCACTGGCGTGGTGTGCCTGGTTGAAGGGATGGGGGTCTGGTCCCTAGCTCCATCCCATGGGTCCCTAGGCAGGCCCTGAGGTGCTGGTGGTGTGCCTGGTTGTGGGAGGGGGAGAGACAGTCAATATTAAAAGATAACTTGAAACAAAAAATTGTCAAAAAGTGAGGGAGAATGACATCGAAATGTAGAGTTAGAGTTAGTTTTGTTTTTTTTTCTTTTTTTCTTAGATAGAAAGGTTAAGTTGTTATCAGTTTAGAATAATCTGCTATAACTATAACATTTTTTGTAAGCCTCATGATAAGCATAACACAAAACTTATGAGAGATATATCACAAATAAATGTTAAGAAATCAAAATATATTGCTAAAGAAAATCAATCAACCACAAAGACAGCAAGACCAAGAAAAGATCTAATAAAAAAAAACAGAATAAAAGTCACAAAATGGCACTAACAACTCCCTATATATCAATAATAACTCTAAATGTAAATGTATTATGTTCCTCAATTAAAAGACACAGAATGACTGAATTATAAAACAAGAGCAGGCCGGCCTGGTGGCACACTGGAGAGTGCGCCGCTTGGGAGCGTGGTGGCGCTCCTGCCGAGGGTTCGGATCCCATGTGGAGACCGGTTCCCGCTCACTGGCTGAGCGCGGTGCGGGCGCGACACCTAGGGTTGCGATCCCGTTACCTGTCAGTAAAAAAGACAAAAAGGAAAAAAAAAATAAAACAAGAACTAACAATGTGCTGACTACAAGTAATTCAGTTCATCTATAAAGACACACATCAACTGAAAATGAAGGGATGGAAAAAGTTATTTCATGCAAATAGAAACCAAAAAGGAGCAGTAGTAGATATACTTATATCAGATTAAATAAACTTCAAGCCAAGGAATGTAAAAAAAAATAATAATAATAAGGAAGGTCATTACATATTGATAAAGGGATCAATTCAACAAGATGATATAGCAGTTCTAAATATATATGCACTCAACACCAGAACACTAAGAATATAAAGCATTTATTATTAGACCTAATGGGAGAGATAGATGCCAGCACAATAAAAGTTGGGGGCTTTAATACCCTACTTTCAGCAAAGAACCGATCATCCAGACAGAATACTAACCAAAAAAAAAAAAAAAAATAAAAATTAATGTGTACTCTAGACCAATTGTATCTAACAGACATTTATAGAACATTTAATCCAACAGTTGCAGAATATACATTCTTCTCAGCAGCACATGGAACATTCTCTAGAATAGACCATATGTTATGTTACGAAATGAGTCTCAATAAATTTAATAAAATTAAAATTATATCAACT
>NW_007731017.1:154093-158519 GCF_000696425.1 Galeopterus variegatus | reverse complement strand
CATCATGTAAAGTGAAATATTCTGGGCACAGAAAGACAAATACATCATAGTATCACTCATATGAGAAATCTAAAACCAAAAAAACCCCCCAAAAAAAAAAAGTGGTTCTTATAGAAGTAGAGAGTAGAATAATGGTTACCTGAGGAGGGGTGGGGAGGGCAGGAGGAGAAGGGGTGGACTAATGGGTATGAACCTATGCTATGGACACTAAGTGAATCATTGTGCAGTGCACGCGTGTAATGAAACAATACACTGAATCACCAAAATACGTACAAGCAATTTTTTTTTAAAAAAGCAGTAATTAGAGTATGAAAATAGCCATTGTTTTTATTTAGATACTAACAAAAAATTAAAAAATACAGAAAAGTGGAGATGAGTTTACAATATATTTTTTTTTCAAGAAGTAAAACTTTACTTCAATTGATACCCAGAATAGCTAGTCTTAAAATTCTGGAAAATATTCTTCTAAATATTCTCTCTCTCCCACTCTTGCTCTTGCTCTTTCTTTCCTCCCTTCCCTCCCACTTTTTATTTACATGAGACCATATTAAATTTGCTGCACTATGAATTGCAATATTTTTCTAATATATTTATTCCTTCTATTAGCTGGTAGGGTTGATTTAAGACTAGGAAATAATTGTTCAATAATCAATATGAAGCTGATTATTTTAATAAAACAATGCTTTTATAACAATTTTATATGTTTACCATTTCAGTTATCGTTACTCTATTCCTTAAGAAATTTATATCAATTCCACCTATCAGGCTACCTGATAAAATAGGTTTAAATCATGTGGATTCATTATTTCACATTACAGGAATTCTGAAGGTAAATGTTTCCAGGGTTGGTTAATCCAGAAGCTTCTTTGAAAAGTCCCTTAGCTTGACTTTATGATCCTAAGATAGCTGTCTGTCTCCAATTTTTACATCCACAGGGAATAACATACAAAAGGCAAGATGAAAGCATGTTTTCTCCTACACCTTGCTCTTTTTATTAGGGAACAAGTCCTCACCTATAAGCCATTAAGGAGAGTTCTCTCGAAATCAAGTACCTGTGCCCTAGCTGCAAGAGGGCGGTAAAGTAAATGGCTGTCACTTTAAGTGTCTGCCATGGGAAGGATTCTTTCAGCAAGGGACAAGGGGAAGGAGCAGGTGGTGGTGATCAGCAGGTTCTGCTACAACTTTGAAGCCTTAAATCAATGTGAAGTTTCTAGTTAAAAATCACAATATAGCCACATTTCTCTTTACTGTACAGCATTTTACTAATTGGAATTTTTATCTTGATTTTGAATTCCCTGATACAACTTGCATGAGTATGAGCATGTGCTTAATTCGAGCCATGAGGAGTAATTTTCAACATAGATACAGTTGCAACTGCCATACGGTTTTAGTTTGTATCAGTGATTTTGAATAGAGAGAGAAGGCAGAACATAGGATAATAAATTGGGATATACTATTAAGATACCAAGTGCACTCTTTTTCTAAAATCAGCTGGTGATTTATTATTTCAACATGAAAGTGAATGTCAATTTGGGAACTTGCATTTATAATCTAATAATTCTGCAGTGTCTTCTGTTTCAGGAATGCCTATTTTATTTGTTAATATTGCTTTTGTATATAGTTTCCATCATACAAATTATACCTGGAAATGATATTGGACCTTTTATTTTGTTTCCTTTTTAATGTTATTTCTTGAATATATATGCCCATGTTCCTAGAGTGGTACACAGTAACAACTCGTTAAATAAAAAAGCAGTTGTAGGTAATATTTATTGAATCCTTACTGTGCACTAGGAAGTAAACTAAAAGCTTTGTGTGTAAACTTTCCTCTGAAATTCATCGCAACAAACATACATGGTAGGAGCTATATTTCCACTTTATTGATGAGGAATCTAAGTGATTATGTCATCTGATGAATCTTACATGGACACAAGTGTTCAAGCCAAGTTGTCCTATCGGAACCCAAGCGATCCAAGTTGGGACTCCATGGTCTCAGCCACTGCCTTATGCCCCTTACAGCTTTAGTGAAGAACTGGCTAGGCACAACCACAGACACAAATCCATGAATCACCACATTAAATCACAGCCTGTGGACAATGTTATACATTTTTAAAATTTCACATTGGACATGGTTCAAGGGAAATTTACATAATGTGGGTCACAGATAATGTGTAAATTATAATGATGATGTAAAATTGGAAATATAATTACTCATTAGCTAACCTTACTTGCCAGAATTAAGAGAATCCCCCGAGAGATGGCTTTATTTGGATAGGATTTATGATTTTTGCCTGAACTTTGGTCGTATCATTTTTTCTAACCCTCCTTTGTATTACCAATAATGCTGCTCACTGGGAACTCTACTAAGACCCTCCTCCTGTTCAGAAAGATGAGTTCCTTTGATCATTTTGTATACAGTTGGGAACAATGATATTTCACTATTCTTAAAAGCAGAAGAGCTGGATTCAGCTTGTCTTTTAACACAAACATCACTGTAAACCAACCTGTTAGGCAGACAATAGAAACGCCCTACATCCTCAAAGCAGGTCTCTCACAAGCAGGCATAAACTGAAGTTTTTTCTCAAGTGGCTTGAGAACACCACTGAGGCCTTTCTTTCAAACCTCTTTGAACTAAAAGTGTCCACAACTATTTGTGACACATTGTTGTGAAACTGGAGAGGACACCCCATGCCCACTAATGACCTGAAGCCACAGACCCAGGGGAAGGGTGGAGAGTGGTCTACTTGAAGCTCATGCTGGTGACAACTATTGCCTCTCACAAAGCAATACAACTCAGAAGGGCATCCAAGCTCAGGGGGAAACCAAATTCAGAGGCAGTGCTGACAGCAGAACAATGATACCCTGCCCAGAACCTCTGGGAGATACAAGACCAGGATTGCCCCACACAGACATGACTGTGGTGAAGAAAAAGGTTTAATCCTAGAACATTTTCATGGCAATCACCACAGAGATAAGAGTCCCCCATTACCATAACCTGGTGTGCAAATAAAGGGTGGATTTTAGGACTAAATTATCTGTCATGGATTTTTGGTTTTATTTTATTCCTTTTTATTTTTTATATTTTAAAATTTGAACCTGTAAAATCAAGAACCATATTCTAAGGCAATTAAGGAGACAATACTTTCAGAAACCCAGAATGATCCATTAGTAAGGTAAATTCTAACTTGATTCCCAAATTAATGAAAATATGTATGTACACATATAATATAGAATTATAAACTTATTTTTTTGGTGTCTTAGATCAATTTTATACAATCTTAAAAATCTCATCCACTGGGTCCTAATATTCTTCACTATTATTAGGGTATTTTTATGGTCTGAATTGTGTCACCCAAAGTTGATATGTTGAATTATGTCACCCCAAAGTGACAGTATTTAAAGACAGGAGCTTTAAAGAGGTAATTAAAGTTAAATGAGGTCGTAAGAGTGGGACACTAATCCAAAATGACTGGTGTCCTTACAAGAAGAAGAAGAGACACCAGGAATGTGTGTGCACAGAGAAAAAGCCATATGAGAACACAAAGAGAAGAAAGCCACCTGAAAGTCAAGGAGAGAGGTCTTAAGAAACCAAATCTGCTGATGCCTTAATCTTGGAATTCTAGCCTCCAGAACTGTGAGAAACAATGTCTATTGTCTAATCTGCTCACCTGTGGTATCTTGTTATGGAGCCCTAGCAGACTAGCACAGGCATCATTACTTCTAGACACAACAGGATTTACTTTAAGCTGACAGCTATACTCTTTACATTTTNCCACAACTATTTGTGACACATTGTTGTGAAACTGGAGAGGACACCCCATGCCCACTAATGATCTGAAGCCACAGACCCAGGGGAAGGGTGGAGAGGGGTCTACTTGAAGCTCATGCTGGTGACAACTATTGCCTCTCACAAAGCAATACAACTCAGAAGGGCATCCAAGCTCAGGGGAAAACCAAATTCAGAGGCAGTGCTGACAGCAGAACAATGATACCCTGCCCAGAACCTCTGGGAGATACAAGACCAGAATTGCCCCACACAGACATGACTGTGGTGAAGAAAAAGGTTTAATCCTAGAACATTTTCATGGCAATCACCACAGAGGTAAGTGTCCCCCATTACCATAACCTGGTGTGCAAATAAAGGGTGGATTTTAGGACTAAATTATCTGTCATGGATTTTTGGTTTTATTTTATTCCTTTTTATTTATTTATTTATTTATTTTTTGTCTTTTTCCGTGTCCGGCAACGGATCGCAACCCTCAGTGTCGCCCCCGTACCAGACCGGGACCGGCAACGGGATCGCAACCCTTGGTGTTGCCCCCGCGCCTCGCTCAGCCAGTGAGCAGGAACCGGTCTGTATGTGGGATCCGAACCCTCGGCGGGAGCGCCGCCGCGCTTCCCAAGCGGCGCACTAGCGCATGCGCTA
>NW_007731017.1:142043-153163 GCF_000696425.1 Galeopterus variegatus | reverse complement strand
TTATTTTATTCCTTTTTATTTATTTATTTATTTATTTTTTGTCTTTTTCCGTGTCCGGCAACGGATCGCAACCCTCAGTGTCGCCCCCGTACCAGACCGGGACCGGCAACGGGATCGCAACCCTTGGTGTTGCCCCCGCGCCTCGCTCAGCCAGTGAGCAGGAACCGGTCTGTATGTGGGATCCGAACCCTCGGCGGGAGCGCCGCCGCGCTTCCCAAGCGGCGCACTAGCGCATGCGCTACCGGGCCGGCCCCCCTTTTTATTTTTTATATTTTAAAATTTGAACCTGTAAAATCAAGAACCATATTCTGAGGCAATTAAGGAGACAATACTTTCAGAAACCCAGAATGATCCATTAGTAAGATAAATTCTAACTTGATTCCCAAATTAATGAAAATATGTATGTACACATATAATATAGAATTATAAACTTATTTTTTGGTGTCTTAGATCAATTTTATACAATTTTAAAAATCTCATCCACTGGGTCCTAATATTCTTCACTATTATTAGGGTATTTTTATGGTCTGAATTGTGTCTCCCAAAGTTGATATGTTGAATTATGTCACCCCAAAGTGACAGTATTTAAAGACAGGAGCTTTAAAGAGGTAATTAAAGTTAAATGAGGTCGTAAGAGTGGGACTCTAATCCAAAATGACTGGTGTCCTTACAAGAAGAAGAAGAGACACCAGCGATGTGTGTGCACAGAGAAAAAGCCATATGAGAACACAAAGAGAAGAAAGCCACCTGAAAGTCAAGGAGAGAAGTCTTAAGAAACCAAATCTGCTGATGCCTTAATCTTGGAATTCTAGACTCCAGAACTGTGAGAAACAATGTCTATTGTCTAATCCGCTCACCTGTGGTATTTTATTATGGAGCCCTAGCAGACTAGCACAGGTATCATTACTTCTAGACACAACAGGATTTACTTTAAGCTGACAGCTATACTCTTTACATTTTACATGTGAGCTCTTTAAGAGAAAACATCAGTACCACAATAGAGCATAAAATGAGAAGAACCTTGAATGTCATCTACTCCAACAATTTTGTTTTACTTATGAGTAAACTATGGCACAGAGATTAAACATTCCCAAAGTCATACAATTAATTAGTGGCTGAGCTGGGACCAGACCACGTCTGTCCTGATTCACACACAGTCAGCAACAGAACAAGTTGCCTATTGTTCTTTGGAACAATAATCTTCAATGATAAGAGAAAAGAGGCTAATCATTTCATAATTATTCATGCATTGCAGTATTTTATGGTCATTTGTTGTTACAGGTTTTCTAGAGACACATAGTTAATGGTCCCTGAAATCCATGTAATGTTGTTTCCTTTTAGAAAATTATGTGATTTGTTTCATACCTTTACATAAGTTATGAAGGCTTTTACGATAACCCTGGTAGCACTCCCTTTTAATCTTTTAAAGTCATAATCTCATAGAATTGATTTTCTTTTAAACTGGCACTTCCAAGTGGCAGTATTTTTTCAATAGAATTTCTTGTCATTTAAAGTAGACCATTGATTCTGTGTCATCAAGTGATAATGTAGGAAATAATTAGTCCTTTTCAAATTTGTTTGCCTTTTAATAAAAAAAAATTATACATGTTAGATATGCCTATCAAAAAAAGATGATGTATCAATGCATGAAATTCACTGTATCTTTATAAATATTTTCTTAGCAAGCAGAACAGTCCATTAATCTAGAACCAATTGCAAAGAAACTGTTCACGTCCATGGGGCCACTGGAATAACATCCTAAATGTATTTCAAGACTTATGAAAATGAAAAATGGTCAGTTTTATTCCTATTAGCCTGTCTTATTTTCTTAAATTACTCATATCCTTTATTGTACCCATCGATCAAGTCTTGCCTACAGTTACAAAGTGAAAATAAGAAAGCACTGAGGCAAAATGGGAAGAAAATAGTAAACTGCGCCAGCTCTTTATCATCTTATCTGAGGCTGTAAGTGTGAAGGAGTTATGCATCTCTTAAAATAACCCTTCTTCAATTCAAGTGTAGCTGCTGGGGAAAATCTGTTAAACAGTAGTCATCTGATTCACAGCCTTGAATATAAAAAGGAAAATCTTTATGAAATAGTTAATTGATCCATTTCACATATGTGTGCATGAGGGCTGAACATAATATGGGAAATAAATCCACTCCTGGACATTAACATCCATAAGTCAATCTGGCTCACTTTATTTCATGTAACACGTTTGATATCCTTGTAGATCTGTAACCAGTCATATTTTTATCCAAACTATTAACCACACTGGTAGATAACAACTACATCCAATCAAACAACTTGTGAAACCTAGATGAAGTACTAAAACTATGTCCCATTCTCATAGTGCAGACACAAATATGTACACTACAACCCCCTTTTCCACACTGCTACCCATGGGGATCAGTGGTGTATGCATCGGTCCTTTTCCTGCTGAAGAGGATCATATGTAAAAGGCTGTCTTGGTAGTGCCTTAATGCTTGCAGGTTACCTTTTCAATTATCCTTTGTTGAAGCTTTGAAGTTCTGCTAGAGAACTGATATTTCTAAACTCCATGCTAAGGCCTCCAAAATCACATGTGAGTTAGTCCCAGAATCCACCTCATGTGCTTTTCACATTCCCTGACATTTTGGTGCCTAGGAAAAGTGCTTTTAGGAAATTTGAATTAATGGCTCCTTGTTGGGAGCGAGCAGCCCCACTCCCCTCTTTGTGTGGCCATGTGCTTATGTGACAGTTGCCTCGTAATCTGCTTGTGCCAGAAACTGCTTGCTCCTGGCTATGCAAGTTAATTTGCAAGTGACCTTTTATCCTTCTCCAGAAACTGTTTAACCATAAACATTCTGGGCAGCAACCTTTACTTTGAATGTCCAGTCTTTGTTTCTCCTCAAGATGTTATCATATCTTTATATTCCAGATCCTTTGCAGCATGCCTGCTTTTTCCCTATATAAGCTGTAACTTTCAAACCAATAAACAAGACTTGATCAGAATACTGTCTGGTCTCCATTTCTTGCGTCTCTTGTCCCATCCAATTCCCACCACCCCCTCCAGGGTCTGCATTGAATATCCCACGGGTTGGGACATTTTTTTCCAGCTCCTTCTATTGGAACCACTTTTCTTGCCATTTAGGTCCTAGCTTATGTCACCTCCTTAAAAAGGACTTTGCTGACCACATACTGAAAAGCAGTTCCTTCTCAACTTCTGTTATATTTCTATATTTTTTGCCTTAGCAATATAAGTTCTATATGAACATATATTGATCATTTTCTTGCTTTCTTGTTTATTCTCTTTTCCGTAATTATATAAATTCTAAGATAGCAAAAATCTTGACTATCTGTCCATTGCTATGTCTATATACAACACCACACAGACAAAAAAAAATGTCTTGTGCTTAATGGACAGTCAGTAAATATTTATGCAATGAAATGAACTAATTAAAGACAGATATTTCAGAAACTGTCTGAACCCCCATTATTGTGATAATAATTGGAAAAGCTCCTAAGTTTTTTACGTACATAATCCTGAAATTGTAGGATCGTAGGTACATGGCCTGGTCTTAAAGAGTTTCTGAAAACTCTAATAACATTTTCTAATTTTCTATTGTCAAAATAATAGAATCAGGTTGCTTATCTTTTTTAGTTTTCTTGGGCTTCTTGGTCTCTTTTTAGGGTTACGTATTTGTATATTTATCTCTAGGATACTCACTAAGAAGTTCCTAAATCAGCATTTTTATTGGATTATGAATATAATTAATTTTAATTATGGAAAAATGTACAGAAGAAAATAAAAGTAATATATTGGAGCTACTTAAAGAAAACACTTTTGAATTTTTTCATGTATTCTGACAGACTGGTTTATTTCTGTAGGTGTATATATGTGTTTAGTGAAAGCAAAAACACATCGATACAAAGACAAGCCCTGGTTGTCTCCTAGTCTCACAAATGGAATTACTGTCCGCTGTCATCAACGGTTACAGAATTTGCCCCTGTGGGCTGGGCGTGGTACTTATGGAGCGTAGAGAAGGTAGGTAGGCTTTGTTCTAATAGGCCGGGGGGTTCCCAAGGAATTCTCTCTGCCTCATCCCTTAAGGGGAGAAATAGCTGTTCACACAGTAGATTCCAGCAGATAAAACAGCAACAGCATGGACTGGATGGATGCTTTAGAGAGAAAACCGAAACCAAGGCATCTTTGTTTTATAGGGCTAAATGGTGCAATCATAGCTAGAGAGCAGCAGGTGTTCCAGAACTAGGTTTCTTTGCTCAAGAAACAAGTTAGTCTAAGTGCATTATAGAACTAAAAGTCACTGCACATTGATATTTCACACAGTTTGCCCTTAAATTCAAATTATTGCCCTATGATTATGCTGCATTATCATACTTTTAATTTTGGCCTCTAGGCTTTGTGCCTTTAAGGGTTCTGGCAGGAAACAGTTGCTACACTCATGCTGGTCAACTGAGAGGAGTGTAATGTAAGGATCATTTACAAAAGTGTGGGTGGGGTTTAGGAAGGCCAATAAGGGATGGGCTGGTAAGAGGGGCTGTCACCACATTAGGCCTGAAGCAGAAAGTGAAAGGTCACTTGTATGAGGAGGCCTCTGGAAAGAACCATGGACCTGGTCCATACCTAACATTTGTGCAGACCTGGGCAAGAGTAAAAATTAAACAAACCATACATCTAAATATTTAAAAGTTATAAATCAAGCTAACAAGCTAACAAATGGAGAAATGAAATATGTTCTATCATCTACCTCAATTGATATCTCTTCACGACTTGTAAGGCCAGATTCACATTTAGGATTCTCAGACTCATGGAGCTTTTCACTGACACACTGCGGTGTGGGAGGACCAGCTGCCACTCCTGGTCCACAGCTGCTCCCCTCCTCTTCACACCTGGCAGCTCTTTTTCACGCTGAAAGAGACCTCATATGCACATATGTGAACACTCCAGGTTATATTACCAAACTCCGTCTCCATTTTGATCACCTTCCTCCAAAGAGCTGTTTCTACTTATGCAGACCCACCAGTGGGCTCAGAGCTGTTTTAGCAAGGAGCTATGGAGACCTGTGTACCAAGAGCATGATCTGCAATGGGGAGGTTGGGCTGTGGGTGGGTGTGTCCCCTTGGTCTACAGATCCCTTGCTCTGTGGGGAGGGACAAAGCCATACAAGGGGCAGAGTGCCCCTCCCTCCCTCCCAGATATCACTGCTTCTCCTCCCTCTCAGCCCAATGGGACAAAGGTGTCCTCTGAGTTGACGCAGTCGATATGGTCAGCCACCAGGACCCAGAGCATGTGGAGAAGAGGAGAGTGTAGTTGGATCTACAGGGGAAAACCAAAGATCTCTAGCCCAGGTAATGGGTAATTTAGGAGATAGCCTGATAACCTAAGAACTGTAACAAATGGATCTTTGCTTTGGGGGGCCTTGCCAATCTCTCTTTATATTCACTCCTCAGAAGAGCATCCTTGTGGATCAAAACATTCTGCTCCTGATTATTTTGGGGGATATACCTGTAGAAGACCATCATACTTAGGGTGCTGAATAGCCTCTGTCTGGTCTCCTGAGCTCTCTTCTTGCTACTTTCAAATATTTTCTCCACTCCACACAGCAGCCAGAGTGATTTTAAAACTTAAATTAGATTACATCACTCTTTTTCTCCAAAAGCTTCAATGGCTTCCATTAGCACTTGGGACAAAATGTAAAATCCTGTTGTGGTCAACAGAGCAGTGTGTAATCTCACTCCACTCCCCCCTCCCTCTCAGGCTCCAAATTTAGCTGGTACCTCTCTCCCTCTGACTTGCTATTCTCAGGCCATACAGAATATTTTCTTCAGATTCCTAAAAATTCACAGTTCTTTCCTGTAAGTCAAAAAGTGAGAGATGACCAGGAGTAAACACAGAGGAGAGACTGGCAGAGTGTACTTGTGTGCTGAGCATGCCTGATGTCAGTCTGGTGCTCAAAGCACAACTTTTATATTTTTCTCCCCATTCTTTTAAATTGTATTAAGTGAGAATTATCTTTCTCTCTTCCAGATGAGGATATGGGCAAGTCTTGAACTTTTCTCATCACTCTCAGGTATTAAAGATTTTTCTAGATATTTTTAGCAGTGGAAACTATCTTATTGACTTCTGGTCAAGATGGTGGAATAGACGGTTGCCAGCATCACTGTCTCCCACAATTAACCAATTTACAACTATTAAAAAGCAATGACAGCCAAGATGGGGCTGCTAGAGCCCAGGGGAAAAGGAAGAGAGACCCACAGGGCTCATGAAGGCAGGAGAAGCCACAATGAGAGAAAGAAAAGACTGCTCTGACAGTTTCAAGCACTGACCACTTCAAAGCTGGCCCTGGTAAGCACAGGGAGCAAGAGTTGACAAAAGCTGCGGCTGTGCACTTTGAATGAAATTGCTTGGAGGTGGCAGGGGAGCAAGACCACTAACAGGATTCCCATGGACCCACGTAGGAGTGAGGCACCACAGACAACTGAAAAAAGAAGCCACTCAGAGGCCAGTGAGTCATCATAAGGGTGCATGGCCCATCCCATGGGAAGTGTTTGGAGTGAGGGAGTTGGGGGAGACTGGCTCACTAGGGGACCATTGGGGCACAGCATGGACAGTAGATCTGCCCTCCAATCAGCACAGAATCACTCAGAGGAGACTGGTCAGGAATATAGAACTGCAGGGGGTGCAGTTTGCTGAAAAGATTCAGGCCCAGGCCAGAGTTTCCACACAATCCGGGTGCCAGATCTCACAAGACCCAGAAGTGCTTACAAGGTTAACAATTAAAACCTGATCTGCACAAAAAGCCTTCCCCAGGGGATCAGCAACAAAGCAGCAATTTAGCTCAACTACAGGGCTCAAGTGCTGATTCCCACAGGAAGTTCCCCCATTTCAGAAAGGCAAAGAACAACAAATGAATTTAGCTCAACTACAGGGCTCAAGTGCTGATTCCCACAGGAAGTTCCCCCATTTCAGAAAAGCAAAGAACAACAAATGAGTTCCAGTGCAGAGTTTAAGTGGTGGGGGTAGCTAATAATCCAACACAGAAGTGAAAGAAAACAAAAAACCCCCACAGATCAGAGACAAAGTTCAGATATTAACCAGCAAGGTCTAACACCAGCAAAGAACACCTATAAAACCTAGAAGGACTGGGAGTCCCCAAGGTTTCTAAGCCAGAGGGGTAGGGGACTCAAGGCCTCAGCCAAGCCCCCCAATATAAGCATCCAGCCCAGCAATGACCAACATGCCACTGCTGGAAGCGCCCCAGGTTCCCAAGCTGGAGCAGTAGGGGGCTGAGGGCCTCAGCCACATTCCCCTCATGTCCGCATCCAGTCCAGCAATGAACAAGCTGCTGCCAGAAGTGTTCTGGGCTCCCAGGGTTGGGGGGTGCTGAGGACCTCAACCACACCCCTGAAGCCCACATTCAGCCCAGCCATAACTGAGCCACCTCCGGAAGCCCCCTGGGCTCCCCTGCCAGAATGAGGGGAGTGCCACGGGCCTCAGCCATCCCCCTTCCTCCTCCTTCCACCCTATCCCACACCATTCTCCCCGACCCCCTACCCCCAACTGCTCTGCAGCAACATCTTCAAATGTAAAAAAACCCACAATAACAAATAAATAAATTTAAAAAGAAAGAATTCAATTTTGTAGTGCTAAAAAGAAAATCTTATTTTAGTAATTAAAAATTCCATATCCTTTGTGTATCAGTTAGGGTTCCACCAGAGAAACAGAACAAATAGGCTATACATAGTAGAAGATTTATTGCGAGGATTGGCTTTTGAGAGTGAGGATGCTGTTTTAGGCATGGCAGGGCAGGCCCTTAAGAAGTACAGGCTTGGTACTCTCAAGCAGAAGCTGCTGCTGCTGCACAGGTTGAATTTCTCCCTTCTTGGGGAAACTTCAGCTCTGCTCCTACATCCTCTCAACTGACTGGATCAGGACCATCCAGATTTTGGAGTACAATCTCCTTTGCTTAAAGTCAACTGATTGTACACCTTATAATGACATCTACAAAATATCTTCACAGAAACACCTAGATTAGTATTGATTAAGTAACTGGGGACTATAGTCTAGCAAAGTTGATACATAACACCAGCCACCATATCATGTAAGAGTCAAAATTCCAAACCTGGCTTAGTGGTCAATTTTCTGTCCTCCCTGTTTGGTGCTGTTTCAGGCAGTAACCTGTTGTGGGGAGGATGGGGGGTATGGACTAACTGCTCTTATTCTCTCCCTGTTCACTTCTTTCTACATTGACTTCTTCTGTGGCTTTCAACCTCATCAGTCAAATTGTTTCATTTGTATAATGAATATTTTGTAAACTTTCTTTAGTTTTCTGAAATTACATTCATAAATGTTTTAAACAGCCTGTCTCAGTCTATTTGAGCTGCTGTAACAAAAAATACCTTTGACTTGGTCATTTATAAACAACAGAACAGTGCTGGAGGGTGGGAAGTCCAAGAACAAGACACTAGAATATTTGGTGTCTGGTGAGGGTCCACTCTCTGCTTCTTGCTGCATCTTCGTGTGGTAGAAGGCGCTAGTGAGCTCTTTGGCATCTCTTTTGTAAGGGTACCAATCCCATTCATGAGGGTGGACCTAATCATCTCTCAGAAACCCCACCTTCAATATTATTACATTGGGGATTAGGTCTCAATGTATGAATTTTGGGAGATACAAACATTTAGATCATGGCACTACCTCATACATAAGTGAAAAAGAAAAAAGAAATAAAAATAACTGAAATATAAAGGAGAAATAATAGAAAAATGATTTATATTAATACAATACTGTAAAATATGTAAATGCTTGGATCCAGCTTCACTAGAATCTATAATGAAGAAATCATGAAGTTGGAGATCTGGGAAGAATCTCCAACTTCATGACTGTGTTAATAATAACACAATAAATAAATAAATAAATGTGGCACTTCCAAATACAGAATGCTACAGACGTGTTATATGGCTGAGTCATTAAATATCATGAGTGTTGTTGAGGTGGTCGTGGTGGTGTTGTTGAACCATTTTCATAATTGCTACCACAGCTTAATCACTATTAATAACTATTGTATTAATGTCTCAGTTTATCCCTGTTATCCCTGCGTAATTTTTAATAGATGCCATTTCACTCTTACAAAGATCCCACTCTCAAAAGGCTCACCCAAATTATAGTCTGACAAAACAACAGGTTCAGAAAATCACATCACCAGATAAAAAATATCTCATATGTGGGACGAAACCAAGGCCAAGGGTGACTGAAACACAGACAGGAGAGTGGGAGCATGATGCGAGACAGAGCCTGAGAGATACCGTAGTTCCCTGTTGAGCAGTTTCAGTTACCCGTGGTCAACCGTGGTCAACTGAGGTCTAAAAATATTACATAGAAAATTTCAGAAATAGAAATTCATAAGTTTTAAATTGAATACTGTTCTGATTATCATGATTAGTTTCACGCTGACCCACTCTGTTCAGCCCGTGACATGAATCATCTCTTTGTCCAGTATATCCATGCTGTAAACACTAGTTACCCATCAGTCACTTAGTCATCTGGGTTATCAGATCTACTGCAATGCTGTCGCAATGCTTGTGTTCAAGTAACCTTATTTTTCTTAATTGCCCTATTTTATTATTAGTTATTGTTGTTAATCTCTTACAGTACCTAATTTATAAATTGAACGTTATCATAGGTTTGTACATAGAGAGTCTGGTACTATCTGTGGTTTCAGGCATCCACCAGAGGGCAAGAGATTAAAATATAAACAACTCTTCATGAGATTAGTTCTGAAGGGAAAAAGAGATAACTTGTAACTACAGGAGGTGTATAGTCAAGATGGGATTTTTTATTTCTTTCTTTTAATGGGGTAAAATAATCTCTTTGAGAGGGAGAGGTCAAATATCAAGAGAGAGAATGTTCAATACTTAGGTTTCCTAAGAAAGTGAGAGACAAATTAGCCTTAAATAGGAAGAAGGGAGGGACTGTCTTTTACAGCAATGAGTAGTAAGAAATATGAGATGGATGCCATCGTGCAGGCTTGCATTTTTAGTTTGGGTGAAGATAAAGGTTTAATGTGATGTTTTCTGTTTTCTTCTTGAAGCAGTGAATGAATTGAGTGTGAAGTGGTGGAAGGTCTCAGGAAAGCGTGAGATGAAAGGAGAAGGTTTGAAATGCGACAGAACAAGCAGATGATTTTCGTGTGTGTGAATGGGGGACCAATCTGCAGTGGATCTTCCATCCGCAGCACTCAGAGCTCAGGAGCAGACAAGGAAGTAGGGAGGAGTGAGTGGAGTTCGCCAGAGAGGAGCAACAAGAAGATAGAGGAATAGGCATTTAGGGAATTGGCCAGAAGGGTGTTAAAGTAATGCACCATGAAATATAAGCAGGATAATTAGAAAGTAAAGAAAAAGGGACTATTGGATTGGGAGAAAAGGAGAAAGTAACTTTCTTGGTCTTAATGAGGTCAAAGAAGGGTCATAGTGACAGGAGTTGAACATAGCAATTGGAAGAAGAGGGGGTTGTAGGTGGAGCTTCGGGAAGCCCTGTCTTGGAGAGGTCCCTCGGTCCTAATTTAAATTGGGTACACCATATAATGTTATATTCTCATAAGGTCTTACCAGTATTATCCTTGCTCTTATCAGTATTTGCAATTCTGTGTGTGCGTTTATGTGCATTTTTTAATTTAAAGCCTGCCTTTCTTATTAGACTATAAGCTCCCCGGCAGTAGAGACAATACATTTTTAAAATTATTAAATTTATTTAAAATTATTAAATTTTTTCTCACACAGATGGTGTGTGAGATATTTATTAAAGTTAAACCTTTAGAATTTAACTTTAGCAATTAGCTCAGTATCAAACATAAAGTTAAGTGTTCAATAAATGTTGTTGAGATAACTAAATAAACATTTTAATCAACAAATGATATTTTGTCTCTGGGTTATATAATGTGAACTTTTAAAAAAAAAACACTTTTACATTTAAAACACTTAGAACATTTAACACTTTAACATTCCAGACTAGAAATTTTGGTCAAGCTTACCTTCCTATTATTAGGATAGGAATGTCTAGTGCCACCTTCTACACACTGCCTATACATACATACAAGACACTCCATCCTAAATTTTCAAG
>NW_007731017.1:137302-141684 GCF_000696425.1 Galeopterus variegatus | reverse complement strand
AGAAATGACTGAGTGTTCTGCAAAGTCTTATTTTCATGCTTTTTAACTACCTAAAGAATGGATTTTATTTGGCCCATTTTCTGAATGGAAACATTGCAGTTTAATGGAGTCATTAAAAATTGATCAAATTTTATAAAATAGGTAACCATGCAAGTCTAAAACAAAACATTTCTTAGGTAATAATCTATTTAATGTGAGTAAAGAGAGCATTGTTATTTTTGAAAAAATCAAGTCTCTGCATAGCATTGGGGCTGTCTTTTTGTATTATGCAGCTATACAGTGCACTCATGTGGGTGCTCAATAAATACTAAGTGAGCATAATAATAATATTATTCCAATCAAAGAGTCAAAAGAAAAACATCAGTGCAAATATAGAGTGCTCGATGCTGTGGTTTATACAGAAGTCTGTGCTATGCATAACAACAAAATTGAAACATCTGCTGGGATCTGCTGTCACAATACAAGAGACAACAAAGATGATAAAACCATTGTTTTTGTCAAAGATAAATCTGTTATCTAGCTTCCTCTTAGCTACTAAGGGGATTATGGTGGCAAATATAAGCTGACCACTGGAATATTTAATAAACAGAATTACATTTTGTTTTCAATCTATAACAGCAATATGCTTTATTTATGATGCTGAAGGAAGCCAAAATGTTAATGCAATCCATTGCTATCATCTTAGAGGATATTTATGTGGATATATTCTTCTGAGTCTGTAGTATTTTTATTTTTTCTTTTGAATTTTGTAATTTGCTTCATTTCTTTCTTTTGTTCTCTGTTGGTGAGAAATCTTTACTACTCTGTAACATCTTTTTCCAAAAATATTGAGGGCAAAGAAAGAAAAAGAAACTTAATATATAAAAAATCTAATCATTGGCTTAAAGTGGAGATTGAAAATGATAAGTAGGGGCTGAGCCCGTGGAGCACTCGGGAGGGTGCGCCGTGGGTTCGGATCCTATATAGGGATGACCGGTGCGCTCACAGCGCTCGCTGGCTGAGCGCGGTGCGGCCGGTCTCAAAAAGGACGAAAAAAAAATGATAAGTAGGAGATAGATTTTCATATTAATTTTAATCAGTGATGTGTTTTTTAGCTCACAATTTAATTTACGGTATAGTATTCCACCCCTACCTGATCTTAGGTTCTGTGAAAATGGCAGTGCAGTCAAAAGAAAAAAAAATGTAGACAGCACCTGCCTGCTGTAATAATTCTTTTTCTTTCTTTCTTTCTTTCTTTCTTTCNATGACCGGTGCGCTCACAGCGCTCGCTGGCTGAGCGCGGTGCGGCCGGTCTCAAAAAGGACGAAAAAAAAATGATAAGTAGGAGATAGATTTTCATATTAATTTTAATCAGTGATGTGTTTTTTAGCTCACAATTTAATTTACGGTATAGTATTCCACCCCTACCTGATCTTAGGTTCTGTGAAAATGGCAGTGCAGTCAAAAGAAAAAAAAATGTAGACAGCACCTGCCTGCTGTAATAATTCTTTTTCTTTCTTTCTTTCTTTCTTTCTTTTTTTTTTTTTTAATCTAAGTTTTCCCACCACAGCTCAAAGATCACTATGTCTTTGATGGCTTGGTAGGAGAAGCAGGCAGAGATCTCCTCAGCCTGTATTTTTTACCATGCCTTCTAGCCATTCTGTGTTTTGATCTGTGTTTCCATCTGGACTTCCTAACATAGCAACTCTGGCATCTAATCCATCCAGTTTATTATCTATTGAAATACCTACCGCCTGAAGTGAATTTATTTTGGCAGCAATGGCTTCTGATAGAGATGTATTTTGTTGTTTTTGCGAAAGACAGGTGAGTCTAAAGATTCCAAACTTATTCCCTGATGACAATCCTTTGGCCTTTTCTCGTGGCAAACTTTGGGAAAAAGAAAAAATAATAGCTTTTGTGAGAACATTTGTTTTTATTTGTCATTATTAACTTGTTTGGTCCAAAAGCTAGAAATCTCAGAGGCTAAAAGTAAGGAATAGTAACAAGCATAAGGAAATCAGGTTATTATAACACAATAGAAGCAGACTCTCAAAGCTCCCTGAGGGCACATCTTTCCTCTCGCTTTCTAACTTTCTCACTGTTGAGTTCTTTTTAACCTTTAGAATTTAATTTGTGAAAGATTATGGCTATATCAAGCTTTGCAGAAACTGTTCTTCTAAAGTGTTTGCATGTTTCGTATTTTGATGTTTCACTTTCTGCCACACTCACCTGAAGCTGAAATATGAAAAAGCATGAAGGATGAAATTGTGTGAAAGAAACATTGGAAAGGTCAACACAACAAAATTTATTTTGATCTTTTACATAATACGTGTTGCTCGTTAAAACTTTCATTACTGCCTTTTAGACTTACATTTCCAATCAAAATTGGGATATTCTCTAAATTAACTGCTATTTGCACACAACTTGAAAACTGATCTTTTAATGTATGCTTCCACTCAGCTGCTGGCTCTACGATGTTTTTTNACTTGAAAACTGATCTTTTAATGTATGCTTCCACTCAGCTGCTGGCTCTACGATGTTTTTTTCTGAACATCTCACAGATTTGGTTGTATTGTGGTTAGATACTGTTTTCTCATGATAATTGGGTAGAAAAAGCATACCCTGTTTTCAGTTTTGCTCTTTACACTTATAACATTTTGGTACAAACCATGCAATGCCTTTAGGAAGGAGTAGGATGAACATACTTTCCTTAATATGAAAATCAATCTATAAATATGCATCTCTGATTAAAATCATTTTGTCAATTCTGGCAACACCTATGTATATTTTCAATCTGGATGTGAGAAAGCTAATCTAGATGTTTTTCCTTTGGTGAATAAATGAGGGGCACTAAGTATCTGTAGAAATTCCTTTGTAAAAAGTTATTACTTTTTAAAAAATACATTTCTGATGAATATATTGACATATTCCACATTGCTCATCTATATCACTCCTTTTCTGCCTAGTTCTTAAAAATAAAATAATTGGATTTTGTTATAGTAGAGGTGGCACCTTTACCATTAAAATTGAACCTGTAAGAGAATTGATCTCGTGGCTAACACTAGAGCTATCCAAAGTTCTTTGTCCTAGGACTTACTATCATAGTCATTATGCTATATAAGAGACCATGTGATTGAAAAAAGATCATTTTTCACTAATTAAATTTATTTAGATGGTGTGTGAGATATATTTTTGTTAATCCATTAATCTATCTGTTCCACATTTAAAAAAATATATTTGGTTCCAGACACAAAAGATGAGCCGGGCCTCCATGGAATTTGCCAGCTCATATAAGAGAGAGATTATAGAATGATGCAATGAAATACAATGGTAAAAGAGAATAAGGCTTTTACTGAATGATTACTCACTGTAACTGCACTGTAGGTGAAGAGGAGCTGATGAAGAATAATGGATCATAGGAGAGGACCAGAGAATGGGGTTCTTTTGTCCTATAAAATAAAGTATATAGATTTTTATCTAATAGGAGAGTGGTCTCCAAAGAGTGAAGTGTGCCCTTAGGGTGAACACAAGTTGATTCATGGGCCATTGTCTTGTGTTGTGTTCCCCCAGAAGCAAACCCTGAGACAAACACGGAAGTACAAGTCTTTTGTGGGAGTGATCCTAGTAAGGAATCTGGGAACTGAGATAGGTCAGGGAAGAGATCCCATAAAGAATGCTTATTAAGCAGGTTACTCCTGTGTGCAACTGGTGTTCAGTTCAGCTGGGAAACCCAAGGACACAGTATAGGTTTTACTTCAGATATATCTCAACTGACAGGACAAGAGAGCTGATAATTATGTACCAACTCTCATCAATCATTGATTGAAGCTTGTCTATAGGAACATTGATTTCTTGGCACTTTCTGTGTTCACCATATGCAGGCCATACAGACCTTAGTGACCAGAGCAAGCCCTCAGGCAAACTCATAAATGCTTGTAGTTGAAGCTGTGGGGTCAGCGTGTATAAGAACTGTGTTCCAAGTTAATACAGATGGGCATTGACAACAGATGCTACATAGATGGGAAGAAAATATTAAATATTCCATTTATATTTATTTTTATCTGAATAATAAACTTCTGTTTCATATGTAGATTGGTAAGATACTTGCATTAGATCTTTTTTAAAAAATGTATTTTTTAATTGACGTGTATTGATTGCACATATTTATGGGGTTATAGTTCAGTACATGTATATAATGTATGATGATCATATCAGGGTAGTTAGCATATTCATCCTCACAAAAATTTATCATTTCTTTGTGATGAGAGCATTTGAGCACCTTTCTTCTAGGCATTTGAGAATATACAATAGATTATAGTTAATTATAGATGCCTAGCACTGCCATAGGACTGGACACAGACTTCATGAATACGACCCCAAAAGCACGGGCAACCAAAGGAAAA
>NW_007731017.1:128626-136199 GCF_000696425.1 Galeopterus variegatus | reverse complement strand
TCTCACTTATTGGTGGGAGCTAAAAATTAATAAATAAATTCACACACACACACACACACAATCCGGGGGTGGGGGGGAGAAGATATAACAACTACAATTACTTGAAGTTGATACGACAAGCAAACAGAAAGGACATTGTTGGGTGGGAGGGAGGAAAGGGAGGAGGGAGGGAGGTTTTGACAAAGGGCCACAGTAATCAACCACAATGTATATCGACAAAATAAAATTTAAAAAAAAAGAAAGAAAAGAAAATATTTTTCCTATCTAGCTGTAATCTTGCGTTCATTAACCAAATTCGGACATTGTTGGGTGGGAGGGAGGAAAGGGAGGAGGGAGGGAGGTTTTGACAAAGGGCCACAATAATCAACCACAATGTATATCGACAAAATAAAATTTAAAAAAAAAGAAAGAAAAGAAAATATTTTTCCTATCTAGCTGTAATCTTGTGTTCATTAACCAAATTTTCACTATCTCCCTCCCCTTTCCAGTTTCTAGTAACCATAATTCTACTCTCTACTTCTATAAACTCATCTGTTTTCTAATCTCCCACATATCAAAGTAAGAATAGGTGGTATTTATCTTTCTGTGCCTTACAGTTCACTTAACATGTCTTCAGCCTCATCCATATTCTACTCTCTACTTCTATAAACTCATCTGTTTTCTAATCTCCCACATATCAAAGTAAGAACATGTGGTATTTATCTTTCTGTGCCTTACAGTTCACATAACATGTCTTCAGCCTCATCCAAGTTGCCACAAATGACATGATTTCATTCTTTTCTTTAATGACTGAGTAGTATTCCATTGTGTATTTATACCACATTTTCTTTATCCATTCATCTGTTGATGCACACCTAAGCTGATTCCATATCTTGGCTATTGTGAATAGGGCTGCAATAAACATGGAGGTGCAAATATCTTTTTCCTTTCTTTTGGATACAAATTCATCAGTGGGATTGCTGGATTATGTGGTATTTCCATATTCAGGTTTTTGAGGAAACTTTAAACTGTTTTCCATAATACCTGTACTAATTTACATTCCCACCAGCAGTGTATAAGTGTTCCCTTTCCTCTGCATCCTCACCAGTGTTTATTATTTTTGTCTTTTTGATAATAGCCATTCTAACTGAGGTGAGATGGTATCTCATTGTGGTTTTGATTTGCATTTCCCTGATGATTAGTGATGTGAAGCATTTTTTTCATATACCTGTTATCTATTTCTATGTCTTCTTTTGAGAAACATCTATTCAGGTCATTTGCACATTTTTAAATCAGATTATTTGTTTCCTTGCTTTTGAGTTGTTTAAGTTCCTTGTATAGTCTGGATATCTATCTTTATGTACCTTTGTTTCTTCCTCCTGATGAAAAAAAGTAGAACATGGACAGTGGTGCTTACTTTTTGTTTGTAATTAATTAATCTCTACAAGATGGAAGAACAGCTTAAAATATTTTTGCAAAAAACATGGATTGAAATATCAATATTTCAAAAAATATTTATAGAGTAAGAGTTTACTCAGATATTATATAGGATCAGCCAAAACATCTTTGAAAAATCAAAATTATTTAAATATGAATTTACATCCACCATTAGAAATAGGAGTAGATATTGGGGTTGGCAGTGATAATGAGTTCATCTAATATATGGAATAAGAATTTTCTGACAATCTAGTGGGAAAATGGAAATAATATTTTCTAATTTGAGATTGGAGATGAAGAAACAGATTTGGTATGTCATTTTATGTGGTACATTATTTTATAAAATATCTTTTTATAGATAAAAATTAGACCTGTGATAACTAATGGGATCACTCAGGGAGAATGTGCAGAGCAATAAAAAAGAAAGATCATGAATATTTACATCAGTAAATCTCAGAGAAACCAGCACTGGGTCTTTATGATCTATCAGGTAGTATAGTATACAGAAGGTTTGGTTGTTTTGGAAAAACAAAACAAAATAACTTTGTTCACAAGAATTTCATAATTTTTAAATGCAAGAATAATGGTAATTTTCACAGACATATCAAGTTCTAAGTATTAGGATCTCACTATTGCACACTTGCTTCAATGACTGATTTATCACTTATCTCTGCTTATGTTGAGAAAGTACAACTCACTTGAGTTTTGCTAACATTTTCAGGCCATGTTCGTTCGTTGCTTATATTTTAAATGTTTACATTTGAGTTACTATTAGTTTGTGCTATATCCTTATGGTCAACATAATTTTAAAATGGTTCCCAAAGATATCCAGAACCTATACATTTATCATATCACTCCCATAATTATGTTATGTTATATGGCAGAGTTGACCTTAGATAGGGAGGTTATCTGGGTGTACCTAAGCTAATCATATAATAGCTGAAAAGCAGAAAGCTTTTCCTGCTGATGGCAGAAGGGGAAGTCAGAGAGATACAAGTTGTGAGAAGGATTTGCTATGCTGTTGCTGATGTTGAATTTGAAGGGGCCACATTAGAAGGAATGTGGACATCCTTAATGAACACAGAGGGCAGTAGCCACCAAAGAAACAGGCACCTCAGTTCTACAACCACAACCAACAGAACTTTGCAAACAACCTGAATGATACTGGGAGGAGATTTTTCCCCAGAACCTCTGCATGAGAGCCAAGTTGACTTTAATTTCAACCTTGTGAAACCCAAAGCAGAGAGTCCAATCAAGTCCACCGAGACCTCTGACTTACAGAATTGTGAGATAATAAATGGGTATTGTTTTAAGTCTCTGATTTTGTGGTAATTTGGTATGGAGCAATAAAAAATTAATATAATTCCTAATTCACAGTAATAAGTATTTAGTTCAGTGAAACAAAAATTACTAATAAAACTTCTTAAAATAGATATTAAAACAGAATGACATCATATGTGGTTTTAATAAAGAGGACTATGGCATAAATACAGATTGTGAATCTCTGTATGCTGGGACAATTAAATCTGTAAGTGTAATAATTTTGCATAGCAGCCAAAAATGTGGTAAGAAATTGCCAAAATGAAGATCTAAAAAACCTCAATTTTATTGGATCAGTATTCCATATACTCCTGTTCCAATTGTGAAACTTTGTTAAACAGGAGAAGGAAGCCATTCAACTTTTTCAAAATTAAAAATAAAGCAAAATCGTTTCTCCTGAAAGGAATCATGGCCCTCCAAAACAAGTGCGAAATTATATTTTCTTCTGGAGGAAGGGCAGATCAACACTACATAAGTGCAATCCTCATTGAGAGTAATATGTTTGATAAGAAAATAAAAGGAAACTTTATCAAACAATGCCATAGAATACTGCATAATGTACGTGCATAAATACAAAAGAACAGTTACTATCACATATCTCTGAGCAGGTATTTTATATTATATTTGAGAGAAACCAGTGATTTGCAGTTGACTTAGCTCTTGCCCAATGGATGGTGCACATGTAAGAAAGAAATGCTTGATGTTTTCTTCTTTCTTTCATGGTTGAAAACCCATGCAAGAGAATAAAAGTTGTTTTGTGTGGTTCAGATTATTTGGTAAGTCACGATGAAGACCGGAACATGTGCTAATGGAACATAAACTATATATGCAGAAAGGAAGGGCATTGCTTTGTAAAGAGAAGAGGTTACATCTTAATGCCAATACATGTATAGCTTGATTTAGGGTGAAGAACAGCAATTTGCACAAAATCTTGACTCAGTGTTAATAGAAATACTAAACATTGTAAATATGGTCAAATTAAGAAATAGACAACAATCACAAGGCTGATTTTTACTTATTGATTATACAGAATATTGAAGAAAAATTTACCCATAAGGAGGTTGATATTGTTAGAAATGGCTTTTTCTATGATTCTAAGTGACTTGCCAAAGTTGCATGTTTCAGTGATGTGTTTTCTGAAGCTTGACTATCAGCACCAGTCACTCTGGTCATATAAAAAAAATATTTAAAAGCCATATCCAAATGCTGTAGAAATAGAAACACATACTTTATAGAATTGAATTCTACCAAATAGTGGTTTGGAGATTCTTTCACAACTATCATTCAACAATTTCCAGGTTCTTTTAAGTGTAATATATCTTTTAACTAGTATCTGAGAAAACTCTGTAAGTAATTTGAATGAGAAATTTTCCTATACTTCTTGGTTGATATTAGACCTGAATAATCAGAACTTCTTGAAGAAGACATTGACTCCTTGCTGGCATTTCTATTGAACTATAATGTGATATAGAATTTTTTAATTTGGAAGAAATATAAAGTAGAAAAAGAAACCAACAGTGATGTGTGTGAGCATGTGTGTATTTGTATATGCATATATTTCATAAACCAACTTTATGTGAAGTCTGACCTACAGCTTAAATTATTTTCTTTTAATATCTTGGTTAAAGTTTGCATTAGAATTGTTTTTCTCAATGGTTTGAAGCAACCATTATTTTTAATTATATATATTACATTTTGTTTTATTACTTAAAATTCTGATGAATGATACCTAATTTACTTAAAACTGAGAGCCTGTATGTGCACCTAAGGAGGACAGTTTTCTGTTTTGTTTTATTTTGTTTTCTTGGAAATATTTACACAACTGATTTAAGAAGAGAAAAATAAATGTTCACATAGGCAGGGGTAGAACCAAGATAAACTGAAGTACTAAATGCCGAGGAAGTACCCAAGGGAGGTGTTGTGTCCAATGCCACTTACTATATAATCATCAGTTTTGTGTTTTAGCCTGTCTGTAATACACGTGATGCATAGCCTTCTTTGTTTTCTAGCATAAAATTTGCATGAAAAATCTCATTCTATAGGCATCTCCTATTCTTTTTGGGAAACCAACTATGAGCCAAAGGCAAGCTGATTTTTATTATGGAGACTCTTTCTTGCTTACTTTATTTACTTCTTGCCAAATTGTCTTTGCTTTTAGATATTTCCAGGCATGTCACAATTCTGAATGAGTGATAAGCCATCAAAATAGAGACCACAAAAAATTGCCAACCCTTTTTAAAATGCAGCAGTTGTAGAGAAGGCTAAATAACAGTGTCTCAGTCCTGGGCAGTGTGTTCCTCCCAGGTGAGGCAAGAGGAGCAGACAGGCTTTTTAGAAAGAGCAAGTGTTCTTCCCATTGATGTTCATAATAAATCATCATTCAGGAGATTTTGTCAATAACACACTGCCCCCAATCGCCTCATGCCTGCAGCATTATGCTCATGCTATTGCAACTAGATGAGCTATCAAAGCCTCGTACAGTCAAAGAGAGTAGTTTAAAGAGGTACAATAACAGGCGATTTGCAAACAGCCCAAACCTTTAGCTTCTTCCCCCTTTCCAAAAGTGTGCAGTGAATTTACATTAACACCTGCTATTGGAGATGAAAGAATGGATTTGCACTGCAAGGGGAATGCCAAATCCTCCTACAAGAGAGCCTCATTTCCCTCAATTGTAGGATATTATGCTGAACTGGAGCAGCATATTGCTGCATGGATTTTCAAAAACAAAAATGGCCATATATCATTTGACACATAGAATCCAGAAGTCCTGTCGTTCCAAATATATGCCACATAATCACTAGGTTAAATTCACTATGTGAGCAGGTGATTTTTATTGTCCAAGAATAATTTATGTCTGTAGACATTTTACTACATACTCATTCAAATTACTATGCCATCTAAGATTTTCATGCTGGTAAATTCAATTTATTGTAAAATATAAGGGTGATTAAGGGATAGGAGATGACATTATATTACATCAAAGTGAACTACAGGAAAAGAAGCATACCACTAGTAATTTGCTATGTATCAACATAATTTTGAGTATTTTCACCACAGTGAAGAGACAGATGCTATTTCTAACAACTCCCTAAGTGTCAGATACTTATTCAGAGCTTAGTTACTATCTAAGAGCTAATAAATCATTAATTAAGAATTGGAATGAATAAAAAATAGCAAACTTAAAAATTCTAAAGTTTTGAAGAATACCACACGTATTGCAAAATTAATAAACATTTTAATTAAATAAAATCCTAAAACATCTATATACCTGGTATGTCTGGTACACATTTCCCCTACATTTTTGAATGATGTATTAGTTTTCTATTGCTGAATAACAAATTATTAGAAATTTAGTGGTATGGAACAAGGCACATTTATATTTTAAATTTTCTGTAGGTCAGAAATCTGGGCATGCCTTAGCTGGATCTTTTGAGTCAGGGTCTTTCAAGGCTACAGATGAGTTGTCAGCCAGGGCTTGAATCTAATCTGAAGGTTTGACTGGGGAAGTATTCACTGCAAAGCTTATGGGGTTGTTGGCAGAATTTTAGTCCCTCAAGTGTTGTTGGACTGAGAGCCTCAGTTCTTAATGTTGACTAGAGGTCAACCTCAGTTCCTTGCCATGTGGTCTTCCCCAATGTGACAATTTTATCAAAGCCAGCAAGGAAGAAAGTCTGCTAGCAAGATGAATATCATTATGTTATCTAACCTAATTACAGAAGTTATATTCATTACCATTGTGATATTCTGTGGCTAGAAGCAAGTCATAGGTTCTGTCCAGACTCAAGGGACCCTCTTAATGTTGACTAGAGGTCAACCTCAGTTCCTTGCCATGTGGTCTTCCCCAATGTGACAACTTTACCAGAGCCAGCAAGGGAGAAAGTCTGCTAGCAAGATGAATATCATTATGTTATCTAACCTAATTACAGAAGTTATATTCATTACCATTGTCATATTCTATGGCTAGAAGCAAGTCATAGGTTCTGTCCAAACTCAAGGGACCTGGGAAGCAATTACATAAGGACATGAGTCCTAGAAGGTGAGTTGATAATTAGGGAACATTTTAGAGTCTGCCCACCATACTTGCATTGCCTCTTCATATGACATTTTGACTCACTGCCTATCCTTTAAGGAATTTGGTGTCCTTGAATACATTTCATTTTGCAGAAATACTACCACTACTCACTATGCAGATTCACTCAGTGTTAGGACCAAAAATGCAGAGCCAAAGGTCATATTCTTTGAGTTTGTAGTCTACCCATTGGCCAAGCCAAAAATCTCTTTAGAGTAGTGTTGCACTTTCTGGCCTACCCCCTTTCCTTCCACTTCTATTTTTACAGGACGGAACGGCATCGCAGTCTGCAGATTTCTCTGCTTACTCCTGTTTCTTTCCTGTTATCCTTCATAGGCACAACCCTTCCCCCCACACCCCAAATCTTTTACATGGCTTGGTGTCTAGTTATTGGAAGAACTAAGAACACATAGGTATAATCCAAAAACAGTTTTATAAAATGTCAGTGACCAGGAATATGGCTAAGTGATGATAAACAGTAAATAACTTACAAAAAGGAAAAACTTTCTGACAACTGATTACTACTGGGAACAGCGAGCTTCTTTTATTGCATCTCTTTTAAAAGATGAGCATACATCAAAAAATTGTCATAAAATATAAAGTAGTTTTTCTCACATATGTACAGAAGGTTTTAATTTCACAATTATTATAAATAAGTTTTTGTGGTATTATCATTGAATTCCAGCTATCTGCAAGGGATGTAATAATAAATATATGCAACTGTTTTCTGTCAAAGCACCTACTGAATTTTAAATTTATTTCCATGTT
>NW_007731017.1:118994-127700 GCF_000696425.1 Galeopterus variegatus | reverse complement strand
TCTCTGCTTACTCCTGTTTCTTTCCTGTTATCCTTCATAGGCACAACCCTTCCCCCCACACCCCAAATCTTTTACATGGCTTGGTGTCTAGTTATTGGAAGAACTAAGAACACATAGGTATAATCCAAAAACAGTTTTATAAAATGTCAGTGACCAGGAATATGGCTAAGTGATGATAAACAGTAAATAACTTACAAAAAGGAAAAACTTTCTGACAACTGATTACTACTGGGAACAGCGAGCTTCTTTTATTGCATCTCTTTTAAAAGATGAGCATACGTCAAAAAAATTGTCATAAAATATAAAGTAGTTTTTCTCACATATGTACAGAAGGTTTTAATTTCACAATTATTATAAATAAGTTTTTGTGGTATTATCATTGAATTCCAGCTATCTGCAAGGGATGTAATAATAAATATATGCAACTGTTTTCTGTCAAAGCACCTACTGAATTTTAAATTTATTTCCATGTTATTCTTGTAAAAAGATATCATGTCATTATTACCATTTTATTTAAAAAGAAAATGAATGTACTAAGATGTTAAACAGTATAATGATCAAGTAGCATTAGACATTAACTAGTTCAGAGACGAGATCCTGGGCTGAATGATTCTAGAGGATCTTTACGGAGTAATTGTCCCAGAATTTGACAATTTAAGGTTTTGTTCAACAGAATTGAGTTCTCTCCTGCATAAACAGGAATAATGATGCAGATTGACATCTTGGATGATGAAGTGCCAAAACCGATACCTTGTGGAATCTCTATTTGTGAAGTTGCTGAACAGCTGCCCTCCCACATGCGTGGGGATGAAACCCACACAGAGTGTGTGCAGAGACTTCCTATCCAAGAGCACTGGGAACGTTTCCAAATGCCTGCCCATTTTTTGCTGAGCTTTTTTTCCCTAAGGTTGTGAAATTATTTCTACATTTGAGATAATAAATTTTTGTTGTTTAATTGCATAACAAGTATCTTCTCCCACTTTTTGTATTTTAACTTTGCTTATTATGCTGGTCATATAGAGAATGTTTAAAATGTAATCTATCATAGTTACTATGTATTGTTATAGAAAAACGCATGAAAAATATATGGTGAAATTTCAGGTTATCTGTTATTTGGGGGGAGGTAGGAAAAGGGTACTTGTAGGGAGCTTTTGCTCTGTCTGTAATGTTTTATTTCATTTGGTAAAATGCTGAGGCGAATATGCAAAATGTGATATTTTTAAAACCTGAATATTAGGAATATAGAGTCTATAGGTTGTTTTTCTGTATGCATTTTAGGATTTATTATATATTAAGTCCATGTGTACACACACACACATACACACCAGTGTGCATGGTTTATGTGCAGATAGGTGTCACACTCCTCCTCTTCTGCCACTTGGGGCTGTTTCAGTTAGGGTCAGAGTTTGCATGGTTTATGTGCAGATAGGTGTCACACTCCTCCTCTTCTGCCACTTGGGGCTGTTTCAATTACGGTCAGTCAGAGTCGAGTCGAGAGAGCCAGAGGGGATTGGAAAGATGTGGAGGAGCAGCACCTGGTTCTTGGACCCAGCACTTCCCACTGTAATCAATTCAGGGATCTAAATTCAAGTTCCCTTAATGTATCCAGTCAAATGTAGTTCTTTCTAATTAAGGATCTATCCCGGAAATAAAGTGGTGATAAAAGAGAAGGGAGGCAAAGACTTTCAAAGAGACTCTTTAAAGGAGAACATTTGAGAATCCATAAAGTACGTAATAATGTTTTCCTGAGAATGTAATGATACACATTTTATAGCCACTGCTAAGAGGCAAAAATAAAATCTGTGGGGAATAAAGGTAAGAATGGGGCTGGAGATGTTTGTCATTTTTTAATATTTGAAGAACAATATTAAGGACCTGGAGTTATGCATGAGGGCAAGCAAAGAGAAGAAATGTTAGATTTAAAGAGCAAGAAAACAGAAATTTTACTGCTGGTGTGATATATCAAGGTTGATCACCAAGATATGATGCAGAAAATTGGGCAACAAACTAAAAAGAAATAAACATTGGTCTTTTTAGAATAAATCCAGGTGGGAAAAAAAAGTGAGGTGGGCTAAAATAAATCTTCAGGAAATACGATTACGTCGTATAGAATAAAACATAAGATATCATCATTATTCATTTAAGAACAGTGAGTATAAAGGGTATAAATATGAAGATATTTGATTTTGGTTTTCTTAACTTCCCATTCACTTTGGCTTACAGTAAGTTTGCACTGTTCTCTTTGGTTATTTTATTTTTCAGATAATTTTATACATCTTGGTGACAGCAAGGCATTTAATGCATAGCTTTCATTAAGCTATGTAACCACCACTCTTTTTTCTCCAGTTTGATTTTTCAAACAAAGTTTAAAAATTTGCCTCCTTCAACTTTTAACTCCATCTAATCCTTATATATATCCTTCAGGCTAAATAACCCTTGAAGGTGGACAAAAGAAAGCTAGCTTGTCATAAGTAATGGAGGTGATCAAAGCAGCCAGGTGCTCCCTCAACCTCTGACCACTTACACACAATTCAATATCCGAATAAGGGAGTATGTAGCTTTGTGTCCTCAGATTCCATTAGTGGCTCATGGCAAAAGAAAACAATGTTGGATAATAAGAACAGAAGACAGAAATGTCTGGCCTGACTATATCTTTTTAATTATAGCTCTCTCTCTCTCTCTCAATCTCTCTCTCTCTCTCTCTCTCTCTCTCTCTCTGTGTTGTATAATAATCAATATTAGTCAATCAATAAAACAATAAAGTAGCTCCTAAGTCTGGCCTTTGCTATAACAGAGTATGACTTTAAGTTACACTATGCTTCTTTTGCCAGGCTTAGGAAACTTTCAAAAGAACAAGCCATTAAGCTATGTGGAATAAGAAGATAAAGAACTGTAAGAATCAGGTGTTTCAGCTCATCTTCAAGGGTTCTGATGATCACTTGAAATGAGATTTCTTCCAAGTTCTCCATTAAAGGGTTTACAATAGTCTTCAATGTGGAGGGCAAAAGCGAAAAAAAATGATAATATTTCTGAGACATTAAGTTAAAGAAACAGGAAATTGAAAGTTACAAATGCACTAAAAAGGGGGCAATTGAGAGAAAATGACAGGTTTTATTACCTGGTATATGTTTGTCCCTGTGGATTACTAAAAGGACCTTACACAGTTATTCAGTTGGGAGTTATGCCTAGGAAATATTTTGTCAGGGAAACTGCCTCTAGAAACAGAAAATGATGGAAAATAGCAGTAGTGCTTAAGAAAAATCACTTTCTCAGGTTTCTGGCTTTATACAAAAAAGCGAGTTTGGGGTGGAGTCAAGAAAGAATGCACAGACAGGAAGTGAGAGAAGATGGAAAGGAATCTTGGGAAGGAAAGGAAAGCTGTTATTTTTCTATTGGGACTTGGCTTAGTTAAATAGCATTTGAATCATAGGTCTCCTGGGCAGGAACTTGTCCAATTCTGCATTTGATATAATGCATAGTGTATCCTTTGCATTCAATCAGTGCCTTTGAAATAGATAGTGAAACTGTCCCTTTTCCTATAGTGCAAAGTACAAATTGGGTACAAGGATGAAATTCTCATTTTTTAACCAAAGCTGGTCAGAGGTGATCTTCATCTGAAAATATTACAGAATCCTCTTTATGTCCTTTAATTCTCCAAGGGCCTTAACCTTTTATTCTCCTTCTAACAAGCCACTTTTCTTTCCCAGAGAGACATTTGAAAACTGTTCTTAGAAAGAAAAAATCTCGTCTGTAGGGCATCATCTGGAAATTGCACTGTTTGCAGTCTGAAATGCAAAACTGGATTCTGTGAGGAATTACACAGCTAACCAACTACTTTAAGCTGGATGGGGTTGAGTCAATGCCACAACAATAGGTGTTAACTATTCCAATCATAGGTTGCTTTGCGGGGCTGCAAACACTGTTTTCTTTGCCCTGTCAATCATCTGAACAATGCAATTGGCAGTCACATTAATTCAGACAAATCTTTTCAAGGGGAGTAAGTGGAGCAAATCCAGGCAAACAAAGTGGTATTAGCTCTCTCCCTCACAAAATCACCAGAAAGAGCAAAGATGCAATTAAGGAAAAAATTAATGTATCTTAGCACTTGTTCCTGCCTTCGTATTCCATCAGATGGAAATTCTGCCAGGGCACAGGACAGGCATGGCTTCTGTGAAGCTGAATCTGCTATGTATTAAGGAGGAGAAGTTGGAAAATGTACGCGTTAATTATTATAGCCTTGGAAGCCACTCTCAGTGAGAGGATAACCTTTCTTTCCTCTTTTGGCAGGTCTTTATTCTGGAGTTCAGTGTTGCCATAATTTTTTAAAATCTACTTTTTGCTGCTTATAATAGATCTCTTATGTCTTTCTATGTTATACTCTAGTGTAACTGGACTCTGTTCCTAGAGCAAAGCCCCTACTATACTCCCTCCTGCTGATAGCCAAAATGCTTCCCCCAGCAATATGTAGAATCAATCTATTTCTCAAAAACCAGTGCAGATGTCAACGTTCGGGCAAACCCTCCTTAATTTCCCCAACATGCTATGCTTGCTCTCCTTTCTCTAACACCCATGTGATGGTCTTTTAGGTGCTTAAGATTTTATGATTCTTACATGTGCTATTTCCATCCATCCATGTCTTCTACTAAACTATAACATCTTCAAGTACACAGAACCTTGACTAAATCATCTTTTGTCTTCTGTATGTCGTAGTAAATCACCTTGAACAAAGTAGACTTTCAATAAAAGAGCACATTTATAATAGTAGTAACAGTTTACAATTAGATAATACCTAATAAATACCTCACACTCTTCTAACATGTATTAATGCATATTATTATCACAAAACTAAGAGTATGGTTGTATTATTACCTCTGTTTCACATCCAAGAACTTAGAAGAAATTGCCAAAACTTATACACATACTATACGGCAGAGCCACGATTCAAACCCAGGCCTGGTTCCAGCATCCACACTGTTATCTTCCATCCGCTTTTGCACCTTGTTTTTGAAGTAATAAATGAATAAAGTAAAAATTATTTCTATTACTATGTAAATTCAATTTTCTATTTAAATTATTATTCTTTTTACATGAAAGCTTCCTTGCATGTGACAAATTGCTTTTCTCTTGCAATTTGGAAATTCAGGATTTTCTCTTTGTCTTTCACTTTAGACAGTTGAAGTATAATGTATCTTGGTATGGTTCTTTTTGGATATATTCTTCCTGGGGTTCTTTGAGCTTCTTTAAACCTACATATCCATTTTTTCCCTCTCAGATTCGGGAAGTTTTTGACCATAATTTCTTCAGATAAGCTCTCTGCCCCATTCTCTGTCTCTTCCCCTTCTATGAGTCCCATAATGTGTATATTGGTCCCCTCGTTAGAGTCCCATAAGTATCTTAGGCTCTTTTTACTTTGCTCTAATTCTTTTTTTCTTTTTGCTTCTCTGATTTCAAGTAACCTGATTTCAAGCTTGTTGATTTTTTTTTTCTGCCTGATTAAGTCTGCTGTTAGCCCCTCTAATAACTTTTTTTCAATTCAGTTATTAAAATTTTTAGGTCCAGAACTTCTGTTTAGTTCTTTTTTATAGTTTCTGTCTTTTTGATGATATTCTCATTTTGTTCATACACATTTTTCTGATCTCATTTTATTATTTATTGGTGTTCTCTAGCTAGTTCAGAATCTTTACAACATTTACTTTAAATTCTTTGTCAGGAAGGTCAATGATTTGCATTTCTTAGGGTCAGTTTCCAGAGTTTTAGCTTGGTCCTTCAATTGAGTCATGTTGCCCTGTTCTTTGTATGCATTATAATTTTTTTGTTGGGATTTGGAAAGTTGGAGGAGCAACCACCTCTCCCAGTCTATGCATACTGGCTTCCTGCAAGTTAAGGCCTTCACCAGTCAGTCCAGCTAAAAGTTCTCTCAAGTCTTTTCTGATCTATTGCTCCCTCTAGCCTCTGCCTGGTGAACTGCAGTTCTACCACGCAACCACCTCTCCCAGTCTATGCATACTGGCTTCCTGCAAGTTAAGGCCTTCACCAGTCAGGCCAGCTAAAAGATCTCTCAAGTCTTTTCTGATCTATTGCTCCCGCTAGCCTCTGCCTGGTGAACTGCAGTTCTAACAGGGTGCTCAGCTCTGTTTTGAGCAGCTTCCAAACTCTAGCACCAGTCCTGTCAGCATTCTGTCCAGCAAGACATAAACCTGTCCCTCAGGCAGCCCTCAAACAAGTCAGAACTTTGGATACAGGGTTTACTCCTTTATTTCCCTTTTGAGGGAGGAGCCCTGGTATGTGCGGTTTCTTCCTGTTTGCATTCTCAGTGCTACATAGGAAGAGGGACACAATTGGGTGGGCCAAATGTCAGAATTTTCTACCCCTTTTGCTTGAATCCCTTCTTGGATTTATAATGGCCTGTTGCTGTCGCTTCTCAACTGGCCTCTAGAGTTCTCACAGAGGTATTCTGTTACAAATATTATTGTTAACTCTGTCTCTGTAGGAGGAGGAAAGCCTGCAGCTTTCTAGTCTGCTGTCTTGCTTACCTCACTCAAAAATATTTTACTATATTTTGCTTTTGTGTAATGGAGACACTCTTCTTTGCTGCACCAAGTGGTACTTTTAACCAGTGCAGGTTATTTGATTTTTAGTCACTGACAAGACCATGCAAAATATCAACAAATCATCAGTACCATTTCTGCTTTTTTTTTTTTATTCCTGTATTAAAAAGTTGCATTGCAGAATTACTTGGGCTATGTTATGAAGAATCTCCAGTGTATAGTGATATGCCAATATTTAAATATCATTTTAAAACTGCTCATAAACCATACCTTGAACATAACAGAATTTACATATTTTTTCTGTTATAACATTGTTTGCATTAATAGTTTTAGAATTTTTTTATTTGCTTTTGTCATGGGGAAAATTTTCTTGATACAATAGTAGCCTCCAAATATTATATCAGGCCAATTATCAAAGTAAATATCAAGGGATAAGAAAGGGAAGTAAGTTAACACATTTAGGGTAGAGTATAAATGGGTAAGGAACACATTACCTGAATTTTCAATCTCTCTCTCTCTCTCTCTCTCTCTCTCTCTCTCTCTCACACACACACACACACACACAAAACTTCTTTACCATTGGAGTGGTCATGAGTACCAGGGTTGAGATTTGAGCAAGGGCTCTCAATAAGATAAAAAGTGCCGAGGGTCAAAGACACGCCCTTGCTGTATCAGAGAGACATAGAGACAAATAGCTTGACAGTTAACCTGTTGATCATCTGTGGGTTTTTCTTGCAGAGGATGGATGGAAGTATTATGGGTGCCATCAATGGAAGGCCTAATTAAGATCTCATGTACACTGACTACCTAAAATTTTTCATATATAGAATATTTGGTACCTCTTACACATTTAGTGTATCGTGGATATTTAGTGACAATTTAATTTCTATTTCTATTTTTTAGACACATTTTTTTTAACTTAATCTATATTTAAAATATCACAGGTTACTAACTTACTTATCTCTTATCACCTTTTACTTTTATCCATCCTATTTGTTTTCTTGACTTCTATAAGCAGAATTTCATATTGTTAATAAGTATCATAAAGTCTATGCATACTGGCTTCCTGCAAGTTAAGGCCTTCACCGGTCAGGCCAGCTAAAAGATCTCTCAAGTCTTTTCTGATCTATTGCTCCCGCTAGCCTCTGCCTGGTGAACTGCAGTTCTAACAGGGTGCTCAGCTCTGTTTTGAGCAGCTTCCAAACTCTAGCACCAGTCCTGTCAGCATTCTGTCCAGCAAGACATAAACCTGTCCCTCAGGCAGCCCTCAAACAAGTCAGAACTTTGGATACAGGGTTTACTCCTTTATTTCCCTTTTGAGGGAGGAGCCCTGGTATGTGCGGTTTCTTCCTGTTTGCATTCTCAGTGCTACATAGGAAGAGGGACACAATTGGGTGGGCCAAATGTCAGAATTTTCTACCCCTTTTGCTTGAATCCCTTCTTGGATTTATAATGGCCTGTTGCTGTCGCTTCTCAACTGGCCTCTAGAGTTCTCACAGAGGTATTCTGTTACAAATATTATTGTTAACTCTGTCTCTGTAGGAGGAGGAAAGCCTGCAGCTTTCTAGTCTGCTGTCTTGCTTACCTCACTCAAAAATATTTTACTATATTTTGCTTTTGTGTAATGGAGACACTCTTCTTTGCTGCACCAAGTGGTACTTTTAACCAGTGCAGGTTATTTGATTTTTAGTCACTAACAAGACCATGCAAAATATCAACAAATCATCAGTACCAGTTCTGTTTTTTTTTTTTTATTCCTGTATTAAAAAGTTGCATTGCAGAATTACTTGGGCTATGTTATGAAGAATCTCCAGTGTATAGTGATATGCCAATATTTAAATATCATTTTAAAACTGCTCATAAACCATACCTTGAACATAACAGAATTTACATATTTTTTCTGTTATAACATTGTTTGCATTAATAGTTTTAGAATTTTTTTATTTGCTTTTGTCATGGGGAAAATTTTCTTGATACAATAGTAGCCTCCAAATATTATATCAGGCCAATTATCAAAGTAAATATCAAGGGATAAGAAAGGGAAGTAAGTTAACACATTTAGGGTAGAGTATAAATGGGTAAGGAACACATTACCTGAATTTTCAATCTCTCTCTCTCTCTCTCTCTCTCTCTCTCTCTCTCACACACACACACACAC
>NW_007731017.1:114110-118984 GCF_000696425.1 Galeopterus variegatus | reverse complement strand
TTTTTTTTAACTTAATCTATATTTAAAATATCACAGGTTACTAACTTACTTATCTCTTATCACCTTTTACTTTTATCCATCCTATTTGTTTTCTTGACTTCTATAAGCAGAATTTCATATTGTTAATAAGTATCATAAATGTTCATTATAGCTTTTTTTTTTTAGGTAGTAATAGTGACAGTGGTGATGTTACAGTAACGTTTTTTGCTAATTCCCCAAAAACTAACCACAGAAATAATCAGTAAGAAGAAGGGCTTTCCATAAGTTCTTAGACAGGGTCAGTTAAGAAATGAGAGCCAGGCAGGAGAGCACCACGACTCCTCTTTTTAAACATTTCTTTTCAGACCCCTCCCTGCCCTGTATTAGCAAATTAGAATATTATCATACCCAATGTACACATCTTCCCCCCACCCCTCAGCAACATACACAGGATCTGATTTCTGGCCAGACTTGAAGACCCCCACTCACCAGGGACGTAGGATGTAGTCAAAAGGATGAGGAGAGTTAATGGTTTTTAAATGACTATAACTTAGTTAAAATCTTGTGATATAATCTTATCAAGTCTGTACAACTACCTTAACAATAATAATTTTTATTCCATTTGTAGATTTAAAAATTTACAAATTTACTTGCTTTAGGTCATGAAATTACAAAGAAATTTAGCCAATACTGAAACCAGAAGTCACTTACACCAAATGCTATGCTCTTTCTCTGATTCTTCCAGATTTCTTGTCCGGTTACCCAGTGGGCCTGTGTTGCATTTCCTGGCCTTATAGCTGTTTTCAACAGGCAGTATCTGCTACTCAGAAACATCTTTACAGAATTAAAGTGGATCACTCTGTGTCCTATTTCTTCAGGGTTTTTCTCTGATGAAATAGGTGGTGATTAAATATATACCCTCCTAACAAATTAGTTAATGTTACTCCTCTCCCAAGGAAGCACAAAAACTTAATCCAGCTGAGAAGGTCCTTCCGAAGGTGAGGCAAAGACAGGAATTTCATATCCCCCAAAATGTTCCTTTTCAAGAATTCCCTTACCTCTTCTCTGTCAACACACCATGCAGTCTTCAGTTAACTATCTCAGAAATACTATCCTGGACAGAATCCCTTACCCTTTGCAAAAACTCACTTGACCAAAAAATAAGAAAGCAAAACAATA
This sequence comes from Galeopterus variegatus, assembly GCF_000696425.1. NCBI lineage: Eukaryota > Metazoa > Chordata > Mammalia > Dermoptera > Cynocephalidae > Galeopterus > Galeopterus variegatus. Next base: position 117,826 of record NW_007731017.1, on the reverse strand, counting down.
ACCTATAAGCCCACCCACACACAAAATCAATGAGCATGGGCCTAGATGTTCCAAAGTCACTTGTTCTCACTGAGGTCTGTACAAAGGGAATAATAAGACCCGCCTTATCTGTCACATAGCTGCTGTGATGCTCCAAGGAAATCATGCAAGTGCAGGTAATCTGTAAAGTGTGGATCACTGCACAAAAGGACCACAATTCTTAGAAAAACATTTACTGCAACCTTTTCACTTCTAGATCAACCTCACAGGTGACTAGCTGCCATCTCAATATTTTGTGCCCTGGGTCTTGAATAGTAAGACTGCTGTTTCCACTATAATTACATTTGATCAATGCCCATGGAGTTGCACCACAGCCAAATATACTTCTCCTGTGAAAAAAAAAAAATCTATCTATCCATCATATTGCTAAATACCCCTCATTCTTGCATCGCTCATTTTTTGGTCAACTTTTTGCTCTACAGAAAAATAACTACCCCTTAAGTTACAAATTAAAAAAAAAAATTCAAAGGTTCATCTTGGCCATTAATAATCTCTCTGTGAAATCTAAATTATTTTCTATTAATGAAATAATACATGTAATGTGTACCTTCTTTGTTCCAGGATATGAGCACAAAGAGGAATGAAATATATGGCTTCTAAGAGCTCATTGTCTAGTTCAGATGTGTGCCATTGCTCACTGGGGACAAGCCATGCCTACTACAGGAAGGATCAGGAAAGGGAAGCCCTTTTTTCAATCAAAATGTTTAGCCTAGCCATTATGAGTTCACTAGCAGAAAGTTCCCAATTCCCATATCCTTAAAAACCATAAAAACCAAATAAAACTTTGTAAATGTCAGAAAAACTTCTCTCATAACATTTACAGTTGTATCACAAAGCATGAAATTATTTCATTCATTCAGCAATCACTCACTGAGTACCTACTATGTGCTGATCTCTGATCTAAGAGCTAGGGATAAAAAGAAACGAGATACACTCCTTTGTTTTAGAAAAGGTCATAGTTTAATTTTTCTATAAAAAAGGAACTAGTATTGAAATAATGCATAGGAATGTCTATTTTTTCAGAAAGTGTAACCTTTTATATAAATAGATGGTATTACTGATTAAATAATTGAGTTATGCAGAAATTTTCACTCATAGAATTGTATATAATAAGATTAGCAAAATATATGTTTGTCAAGGGAAATGAAAGGAGACATTGTAAAAACACTTATTGAAATGCCTGCTCTTCTTTTGTTTAGCCTTAGATCTTAGCTAAGATTAAAAAGCCTTTGAAAATTATCTAAAATACTCAACTTTTGAGAGCAAGGAGACTCAGGCTAAGTTGATAAGCCTGGTCAGATTAATTACTATAAAAGTAAACCCAGAAATCAATCATTTTGTTAAAAATAAATCAACTCCATTTAGAAAACTTTCATTGGCAGTCTCAGCTACAACCACTTTAGTTCTAAAGATGTTTACTAACAAATTACTTTCTTACCTAACTTTAAGCTTTTAAACAGTGAAAAAACTCTATTATACAGCCGTTCAGTGTGATTTAGAGATATGTGTTCCCTACTATAAGTAATCAACATCTCTTTTTGACTGCTTTGCTCTCCCTTTCAGGGGGGTGAATTTAAATTCAAACTGTGCATTTCTCCATTGTTATTCCATACTTGTTCATAGACATCAGCCACGGAAGCACTTGCTATCCAGATGCATGAAGAACATGTACTGAGTGCTCCTGGGCTTCCTAAATACTGCTTAGGTACAGCGTTTTCTTCTGCCTATGGGGAAAATGAACTTTTGGTTACTTCTTAATGCCTCATTGTCACAGTTAACCCGCCACATCAGATGCCTACCCCCCATGGCTGCATAAACCTGGAGAATATAACTTCCTTTCCACATCCTATTGCCCTGGGTTACTTCCCGTAACAGCTTCAGAGTTCTATCAAACCTAAAATGCCTGTCATCAAGTGGGCTAAAACACTGCCTGAAAAAGACATTGAAACAGTCTCTGAGAAAACATCCTCAGAGTGGTGGTCTGAATTCCCTACGTAGCCATCCTGACAGTCTCACTAGAATACAGCACTGCAGAGCCACTGGCAGTGCCAGTGCACCTGCTTTCATTTACTCTGGGCCTCATCTGAGATCTCCACAAACTCAGTTCCTCCCAGATGTTTTCCTGCTTTCAGACATGCCAACAGAAATTCTCAGGGATGGTCGGGCCCTGACTGCTTCAGCCCTCTAAGTCTTTCAGTGTATTATTTTTACTCATCTTTTTGCTTCGTGTACATGTTCTTGAACTTTTGACAGAAGCTGCCACTTTGTAAGGCAGCTTTTCTAGATAGCTATTTGTATTAGTCTGTTTCTGTTGCTTGTAACAGAATACCTGAAACTAGGGAATTTGTAAAGAAAAGGAAACTTATTGCTTACAGTTTCAGAGTCTGGGAAGTCTAGAGTCCAGGGAACACATTTGATGAAGGCCTTGGTAGTGACAAAAGTGACCCAGTGATCTCACATGGCAGAGAATGGTGGAACATAGAGAAATAATTCTTCATGCACTTTCCTTTAAAGCCCTCAAAACCACACTTCTGACCACCATATTCAATCCATTCACTACCTCATTGTCCTACAGTCACCTCTTCAAGGCCCCACCTTGCAATTGCCGTAATAGGATTTCCCAACCTGTTAACAGTTACAGCGGGGATTGAGCTCCTAATACATAAAACTTGGGGGACACAATCCATATCACTATTTAAACCCTGAAACTACGGTATCTTGTATAAATTAATGAAATGCATCAAGAGAATTCCTAAAAATATATTACATTACATTTTAAATGGCATAACTGGATGTTTGTTTAAAAGCACCAGTGAGGTATCTTTATAAATGCAGTTTATTATTTTGAAGTGCCATTTAAGTTTATTAGTGGGACTGGCAGCTTTCAACATCTAAAGTAATCACTGGCTTGTTGATGATAATATGCCCTAAACGCAATTTGCGATTAGGATAGCCACTCCTCTAAGCATTACTTATGAGAGCAGGAAGCTTAGGTGTAGGTAAAAAACACAAAAGCAAAGTGAATAATGCATGCAAAAGACAAAAGACAATTATGCAGTATACAAACCCCCCACAGTGCATGCTGCTCCATTAATAACTTCACATGATATTGTTTGATGAAACATCCTATTCAAGTTGTTGGCCTCTGCTGTTAAACATCTCTCATAAAACAACCAGACAGATCTCTTAAAAGCCAAATATACACAAAATTCTAAGAAGCAAACACAAGAAACACAGGTCTGGTTTGGGGCATAGAGAGGAAAATGTTGGTGGTGGCTGGTGAGGGCAGCCTTTTTTTTTTTTTTTTACTTTTTATTTTGTCAATATACAATGTAGTTGATTATTATGTCCCATCACCAAAACCTCCCTCCCTCCTCCCTCTCCCCCCTCCCACCCAAGTATGTCCTTTCCATTTGCTTGTTGTAAGAACTTCAAAAAAATTGTAGTTGTTATATCTTCCTCTCCCCCGCCCCAGTTTTTTTTTTTTTGTTGTTTGTTTGTTTGTTTTTGTGTGTGTGTGTGTGTATGTATGTGAGTGAATTAATTTATTTATTTTTAGCTCCCACAAATAAGTGAGAACATGTGGTATTTCTCCTTCTGTGCCTGACTCGTTTCACTTAATATTATTCTTTCAAGGTCCATCCACGTTGTTGCAAATGGCAGTATTTCATTCGTTT